>NC_079913.1:4319768-4377113 GCF_024868665.1 Triplophysa rosa | reverse complement strand
CTCTCTCTCTCTCTCTCTCTCTCTCTCTCTCTCTCTCTCGCTCTCTCTCTCTCTCTCCCTCTCTCTCTCTCGCTCTCTCTCGCTCTCGCTCTCTCGCTCTCTCTCTCGCTCTCGCTCGCTCTCTCGCTCTCTCTCTCGCTCTCTCTCTCTCTCGCTCTCTGGCGCTTAGAAGTCAAACTTCAGAAGGGATCGTCATGCAGAACAATGTGTCTCTTTCAGACAGATGCTTTTGTTGTGCAGTGACCGAACACACACACACATTTTACACGTTCTGATATTTGTGAAGCACAACAATTAACACGGAGACATTAAGCTTTATGATTTATCATACAGACACATTTATCTTCTATTCAATACTAAGGTTATATCTCATAAAATAGGATTTCACTTCAGCTCATTGACTGCTGAATAATTGTAACAAAGTCACTCAGTTTCATGTTGTGATGTTTTCTCTCTACAGGCTTCATGGGATGGACTGACAGGTCGAATTCTCTTCAACAGAACCAATGGCCTGAGAACCGACTTTGATCTGGACGTCATCAGTCTCAAAGAGAACGGACTGGAGAAGGTGTGTGTTTGTGCGCGTGTGTGTGTGTGTATTCAGGCATGTGTGATATGTTTGTAAGTGTGTGTTTCCTGCACAGATCGGCACGTGGGATCCTCCTCGTGGACTGAACATGACAGAAAACCACAAGAGTAAAATGACCAACATCACAGACTCACTGTCCAACAAATCACTGCGTGTGTCCACCATACTGGTAAACACACACACACACACACTTGTGTTCATATTGGTGTGTGTGTGTGATCATCAGGTTTCTCTCTCTCACACACAAACAGGAGGAGCCGTATGTTATGTTTAAGAAATCAGACAAACCTCTTTACGGTAATGATCGTTTCGAGGGATTCTGTGTGGATCTGCTGCGAGAACTCTCTGGAATCCTGGGCTTCCGTTACGAGATCCGACTGGTGGAGGACGGGAAGTACGGAGTGTTCGAGGAGAGCACGGGCCAGTGGAACGGCATGGTCCGCGAGCTGATGGATCACGTGAGTAGTTGCCATGGTTACAGAGATGGTGGTGACTCACAGTGTCACCTTTGAATGAAAATAGCTTTAATGGGAGTAAATAATGTGTCACTCTTCAGTTTGGTTCTGCTGGTCTCTGGTGGTCTTATAAACCTGACGCTCGCTCATGTGTGAGATCACGCGTTCACAGATCTGATGTTTCAAGAATATTTTGCAGTTTGATTTTTGAAGTGATGGATCAGGTGATCTGTTTGTGTCGTGTCGTGTGTTGGTGATGAACAGAAAGCAGATCTGGCCGTGGCTCCGCTCACCATCACGTATGTCCGAGAGAAGGTGATTGACTTCTCCAAGCCCTTCATGACCCTGGGCATCAGCATCCTGTACCGTAAACCCAATGGCACCAACCCCGGAGTCTTCTCCTTCCTCAACCCTCTCTCTCCTGACATCTGGATGTATATTCTGCTGGCTTGTTTGGGTGTCAGTTGTGTGCTGTTTGTCATAGCCAGGTAACATGTTATGCATTTAAAGCTCATTGTCAGGAGACCCTAACCCTGTAACAAAAATCTAGTACTTTCTTTTTTTTAAGTAAAAATACTTGTGTAACAGTAAGAAAGTACTAGATTCTTTATCTACTTAAAAGTAGAACACTGACATGTATTTATGAAATGTAGTGGAGTATAAAAAGTATAATAGCATGCTTTATAATGTGGTAAACTTGCATGTCTCCAAAGTAAAAGCACTCTGATAAAGTACAGATACTTGAAATTGTCCACCTCCGTGTTTCAGTTTATCATAGTATTGCGTTAAAAACCCGTCTGGACATCCCATAATGACTTTATCACTTTAATATGTCTCTGTGGTGCGGTCATGTCTTCAGTGTTTATATGGTGACAGTCCTGCTGATGTATGGACCTCTGGAGGGAGATAGGGTGTAACAGCCTCTGGATGTCAGAGATGCTCTGTTACTATGGTGATATGATAGTGAAGGAAAGTCATTACTGTCTGTTTGTGAGGCATCATGGGTTCTTTTTTATTTTAGTTGTTCTTAATGGTATACTGTATGTTGGATAGACAAAGCAACAACATAAATCAGAATCAGAAGGAGCTTTATTACTAAGTATGTTTACACACACAAGGAATTTGACTTGGCGAGAGGAGCTTAGTGCAGAAGAAAGTGTACACATGGTGCACTATGTGCAATGTGATGGAAAGTGTGTAGTAAGAGCTTTTAATTGTTCAGGCTGAGTATAGCCTGCGGGGAAAAAATGTTCTTGTGTTTGGCTGTTCTGGTGGTCAGTGCTCTGTAGCGCCGGCCAGATGGCAACAGTTCGAAGAGGGAGTGAGCTGGGTGAGTGGGGTCCAAAAAGCGTTTGTGGGCTGCCCTTAACTTCCGGTACACATTCACAAACAATAGAGTGCCTATAGATTATTTCTGATAACAAGCAAAAGAAACCAAGAAGCGGTACTTGGCTAAACTTCTCTCCATTATGAATTTAGACTGCGATACCATTCAACAAATTGCTTATTTAATGAAATTAACATACAACAAAATTCAACATATCGCTTATTTTATACAATTATTATACAATAAAATAATAGTATAAATTAATATGAACATAAATAAAATAACATTTAAATAGTTATATTATTAGGCACTATAGCCAAACACAGCCCGGAAGTTAACCGGGGGTCAGGAGCGCGCATCTGGTCTATAAAATGTCATTTTATTTGCTGTCATAGCATCTTGTTCTGATCTATAAATTCCAATATTAACATTTCAATATCATAATGTTTCATGATCAGAAAACATGTTTAACTCGAAATGCAGAAAAGAGTTTCAAATCCTGTACACACACACACACGCACACACACACACACACACACACACACACACACACACACACACACACACACACACACACACACTTACACACACACACACTTGTGGCCACCTGATCCCTGTCTCACCTCATAGACAAACACAGAGATTCTGGGCTGTTTTATCATTCTGGACACGAGCGCATGTGTGATCATAGTTCTCCTGTGACCTTACCTGCCAGCCACTGTCTTACACACACACACATTTCTCAGACGAGACATTGTAAATGTGTGTTTGTGTTCATTTTGTTTGTGTTCTGCTGTGTGTGTGTGTGTGTGTGTGTGTGTGTGTGTGTGTGTGTGTGTGTGTGTGTGTGTGTGTGTGTGTGTGTGTGTGTGTGTGTGTGTGTTCAGGTTCAGTCCGTACGAGTGGTATAATCCTCATCCGTGTAATCCAGACTCAGACGTGGTGGAGAATAACTTCACACTACTCAACAGTTTCTGGTTTGGTGTTGGAGCTCTCATGAGACAGGGTGAGTCTCGTGCTGATGATGAGTCATTCCATCCATCCATCAAGTGTTTCTAACATCATATCATACTCTCCTCAGGATCTGAGCTCATGCCTAAAGCTCTGTCCACGAGGATTGTGGGAGGAATCTGGTGGTTTTTCACCCTCATCATTATTTCATCTTACACTGCCAATCTGGCGGCATTCCTGACGGTGGAGCGGATGGAGTCACCCATCGATTCTGCCGACGATCTGGCCAAACAGACCAAGATTCTGTACGGCGTGGTGGAGGACGGCGCCACCATGACTTTCTTTAAGGTACCGCGGGAGGAGCAAAGATCACACAAATAAAATCACAGCAGAGATCCGTTACTCTCTCTCTCTCTCCTGCAGAAAACAAAGATCTCCACGTACGATAAGATGTGGGAGTTCATGAACAGCCGTCGACAGTCTGTGATGGTGAAGAGCGTGGAGGAAGGAATCCAGCGGGTCCTCACGTCAGATTACGCTTTCCTGATGGAGTCCACGGCCATCGAGTTTGTCACCCAGCGTAACTGTAACCTCACACAGATCGGAGGACTCGTCGACTCTAAAGCTTACGGCGTCGGGATGCCCATGGGTGAGAAATACAATTTACCACAAAACATTTTCTAAAAAGAGAGAAAGTCATACAGGTTTGACGTGACGGGTTTTGAGTGAACGTCACCTCATCACACTCCATCATAATAGAGCTGTCTCACCATCCTCACATCTGGACAGAACGTCACCATCACCATCCCATCATCATAAAACCGTCTCCGTGGCGATCTGCCACGATTCACGACCCTGCTGTGAATGAACACAATATTTATTACAGTTGATGATGAAAAGAGGAGAGAGGAGGCGCTGTGTGCATGTAAACGGTCTGGTCCTATTTTATTTAATCTTGTGTAGAGTTAGACATCTGTCATTCCAGTTTGAGAAGAGATGTCAATAATATGTCAAACCGAGCTCAGATTTGTCAAGTCTGCAATCAAAAGTCAGTATTATTGAAGATCTCAGTATCAACTCAAACATTTCTCATCAATTGTACTCAAATCCACACTGTAAAAAAATGTAAACTGGAAAAACAGAAATATACCATAAAATAATTGTTTTCCTTGTAAAATTATAGGATATAAGGATATATATTCAATTGTTTTCCCCGTTCTTCTTGTAAATTTGTTGTCTTTTTCTGTAATTTTATAGTTTTTGACCGTACTTAAAAAATAAACAAAAAAACCCTCTCTCCCAGCTTGGGCGCCAGTAAAATAACGGTTTTCCCTGTAAAATTACATTTCCCCTGGTTTTCTTGTAAATTTGCGGTCTTTTTCTGTAATTTTACGGTTTTTGACCGTATTTTCAAATTACATTTTACGCAGAAAATATGACAAATTACATTGTTTTTTTTACAGTGCAGATTATGTCTACATTCATTTTACACGTGTTTCAACAGTTCTCTATAACATCTGAGACTAACATCGTGTCTATACCAGACGCGATGCGACGCGATGCGACGCGACACACGGCTTGATCTAATGGGATTGTCGCGCCACGTACGGTGTGGACAAAATTTTAAATTATAATGGATTCTAATGCGTTCTATTGTCTCTTGTCGCAGACACGGTGTTAGTTCAATGAAACACAAGTGAGAAGTGCATCAGATCTCTTGAGCTGCTTGTGTTGTATTTGATTGTATGGTTGGATGTCGTTTCATTCCTGCAGTAGTAGTGAAATGCTGTCTGAAGTGTAATTTCCCACAAGTCTCCTCTTCACTTTAGTCACGGCCGCATTGATCTGTGAGCATTCACGATGAGACACAGAAGCAGTTTTATATAAACATTAATATGTGTGGGGGTGGAATCTTTATCTCCTGAAACCTCTCTCTGTGCGTGTTAGTTATTTCTGCCTCCCATCGGGGTAATCCTGTTAACTGCACACACGCTTCACAATTCACAATCTGTGTCTTGTGTTTAATAAGCATTGAATCGCATCTCCCCTCACTGCGTCTGACAGCCGGGATTGAGATTGTAAAAGTGCGCCTTTGATCTGTCGCTCCCCGCTGCGCTTTCTGCATTCTGTCGGGAGCCGAGTTTAAATGTGACTCACTGCCGTTCATTCAGCGGGACACCGTGGGCTCTCTGTTCCTCTGCAGGACAAAATACAGATTCCTGGAATCACATCAGTGCTTCTCTAATACTAATACATCTGGATTAATGACGTCTGAAGTTTAAAGAAGTCTCGCTGTGTCTAAACAAGAGACAGAAGACTTACATTCTCTTGTGAGAAATAATCACAGAATCGAATGAGAGTGTAAAATGAACGTAGAAATAATCTGGATTTGATGAGAAATGATTGAGTGCATATTGAAATCTTAAATAATATTGACTTTTGATTTCAGACTTGACAAATCTGAGAGACATTCTGCCATCATCGGTGAGCGTTTTGTAGCTTCTCATCTGTTTCTCTCCGTCGTCTCCCTTGTGTAGGTTCTCCGTACCGAGACAAGATCACCATCGCCATCCTGCAGTTACAGGAGGAGGGGAAGCTTCACATGATGAAGGAGAAGTGGTGGAGAGGGAACGGCTGTCCGGAGGAGGATAATAAAGAGGCGAGTGCACTCGGTGTGCAGAACATCGGTGGGATCTTCATCGTTCTGGCCGCCGGTCTGGTGCTGTCTGTGTTTGTGGCCGTCGGGGAGGTGCTGTATAAATCCAAACAGAACGCTCAAATAGAGAAGGTATCGCTCAAACGAAACACATTCATTAAGCTACTACCCTTACAACAAATAAGTGTACTTCAAGTTCATTCCATTGCGCAACGCTTCAGAAAATGTGTATATTTAATAAAGAACACTGTAAAACTTTGTAATTTCGCAACAGGTTTGCCAGTAACTTACTGTAGATTTAATTTACAATTTTATTTTAAGCATAAACCTACCTGGTTTATATATTTTTCTCTCATAAAGCAAGGCTAAATATCTTAGGTCACTTTTCTTGTTATGTAAATGTATGGTAATTTAAGAAGTTTTAAATATGTTTACTAGAAAACAAGACAAAAATGCTTAGGAAGAATGTCATTTTTTGCAGTGTTTCTGTGCCAGTCTCTTCTTGCTCATTTTGAATCTGAAAAGTCAAAGTGTTTTAATTTTGATTAAAGTAATTGAAAACAGTACTAATAGGAAAGTAGTATTAAGCAGTAATTAAATCTACAGTAAGTTACAAACCTGCTGGAAAACTACAGCAAAGTTTTACAGTGTACACTACGTATATAGTAAGTACTAGTACACTTGTACTGTACGTGTATTGTTTCACTTGGGACTAAATTGACCCACGTTTTGTTTTTTACTTGTTTGTACTTGTTCTGTGTCTTTTATCGATGGGAACAATAAAAAATGTAATTGTATAAAAAGTGTACTTTAAAGTATAGCCTACTTTAAGTGTAGTAAACTTTGAGTAAACAACCAGAGTCTGAGAAGTACATATAAAGTAGACTGAAAATACACCTTATTTTGTTTTTAGTTTAAAAAAGTATATTAATAGAATAAAAAAAACACATTTTTGGTAAGGGTAGTTAATGACTGCTCTTTTAAATCATCTTACACATGATGATGTGTGGTCATGTACAGTATATGATGGTGTTGTGTGTTGATGTGCAGCGGTCGTTCTGCAGTGCGATGGTGGAGGAGCTCAGGGTGTCTCTGAAGTGCCAGCGGAGACGGAAACAGAAAGCTCAGCCGCCGGCCATCGTGAAAACAGAAGAGGTTATAAACATGCATACCTTTAATGACAGGAGGCTCCCGGGGAAAGAGACCATGGCGTGAACGCCGGGACATATCCCATAATGCCTCTGAATCCTGTACTCCTGTAACTCTCGTCCGGCTGACGGACACAAAGATGTTTCCTGTGGAAATCCGGATAGCTTCAGAACATACAAAACACCAGTCCCGAAGCGCAGAGACACACACGGCCCAGACTGAAACGCTTGTGTCTCTATCTGACTGCACCTTTTCATTTGACATGGCTTTGTTTTGTTTTTCGGTGAAAGGCGTAAAGTAAATGTTTGAAATGTGGGAACTGGATCTGATACCCAAATATCTGCAGGTTTGTAAAGTTCACATCATTCAGAGTAAAGATGGCGTGCTGGTTTAGAGATGATGTCAAACACTTCTGATACACTCATCTCTAGTTTCTGAAGCAATTCTTCATTACACTGAACCAATCTATCTTTGATTTGAAGGAAAATATTTGACAAAAATAAAAAATCTGTCTTTATAAGACAAAGATTGGCTCGTGGCATGAAGCATTCACACGACGTCACTGAATAAAAAACACCACAAATATTCAATATTGACTTAACAATAGAATTGATTACAAGTATAAAAACGATTCTCAATGTTCACATTAAATAATATTGTGAAAAATCACTGTCTCTATGGAGAATATAAACTTGATTTTCATTTCTGAAATCCTGATGTTGTGCTCTATTACGGTGTCTCGTAGAAATAAAATATGAAAATAGGCCAAACAAAACACATGACCTGACTTTCTGTAGCAGAAGATCAACAAAACTCTCATACACCTGTATTACATTTACACAATAAATAACTCGCAGAAAGAGCATGATCTGGTTAGTAATCAGTGACATTCGTGAGCATCTCAAAACTCTAACATTTTAAAGGTCACGTCCATCGGTTCAGAAGTCACATCTGATCGTGTGATTTTAATGAGAAGGAAATGAAGGAAAGTGTTTAGCCGCAATCTGTAGTTATTCTTCATTTACAATAAGTCATGTGTACAAACTCAAATGTTTCTGTTGATGCCCGGATGAACATTTAAACCACTCAAGCCAAAGTCGTTCTGTCATTTAGAGAAACTTCAACTTTTCTAGAAAGTCTTTCTACTAGAGTCCATTGTGTCTGTCACAGGCAACCCAACTTTGTTTGTCATTCAACAGATTTATAAAGAGGAAAAAAAGCAGCTTTTGTACAGATTTTGTAGTAAATCTTTCTATTGGTGTGTCTGAGCTAATGTAGGTTAGACAGAATTCAGACGGGACGCGCTTTAGAGATCCAGCTGAGAGCAGACAACGTCTCTCCAAAAATCATCATCTTAATTGTTTGACAAGCATTTTCTGTTTCTGTGTGCGATGTTTGTTTGTGTTTTACCCTCTCCGAGATGTTTCTGTATTATACTGTACCGAGCCAACTTTAGATTTCTCCAAACTGTGTTTAATCTACAGGGACCTTTGGAAAAGAACTATGTTTGAATAGTATCGGGTGGAGAACTGTTCAAAGCTCAACTTGTAATAAAAAAGATATCAAACTGTGTATAATGTGTGATGTTAATGTTTAGAGTTTATAGCATTGCCTTGTAGGGTGACTGTACAGCAACAGTGAAACATATCCAACATAAAACATCATTCACAATCTATTTTATTCCAGAATGATTAAATGAATGAGCTAGTCTCCTGTGCCCGTCAAACCTCTAAAACCAGTCAAACCAGCTGAGCAGATAGTAAAGGGTTGTAAAAAGTGTTTATGACAGCTGCTGGAATAATAATAAAAGGGCTAGTAACATCAAACACAAAAAATGTATTTAATACATTTTGGGAAACTTATTACAAAGACGTGTGTGTATTTATTAAAATAACACGCGCCCAACGCATGTTTAAAAATGTGTTTAACTCTTAAGAAAAACACTCTCACAATACTTTATTATGTGGGTAGTAACTCGGGACATATTCCACCGGGGGGCGCGTGAGGGCTCATAAACTTCAATCTTCCATTAAAACATATTCAAATCGCAGAAGTATTGAAGACGTTTTCCTTTTAAAATGTTGTATTTGTTTAAATCAGTAAATTACACGGCTGACTGAAATAATCATCTGCCGCACTGTTTAATAAACCGTCTTTGTGCAGAGATGCCTGTGATTGGGTCATCCTGTGCCGCGCTGAGAAAATAAACAGGAGACACGTGTTGTACTCACCGGAAAACTAAACAATCATTTACAATCATTAATTTATCAGAATAATGATACTAGCCAGTAAAATATTGAGCCCTGGAAGGGTCATGGTGGTAGAAAATGTATAAGACTATAGGAAAATGTACATTTTAAAAGTGTTAAGAGGGAACGCGTTGTTTCAATTGTGTGATTGATCGGCTGAAGACACGAGTCATTACAATTTGATTTTCAAAGTTACGCTTTTGCTTTACATTTACACAAAACAGTACGATATTGCTCACTGAGCGTGGTTAAACAGTATTGTGTCCTATGATCTAGATGATGAATTGTGTTGTATTTCTATGGATCATGCACTCAGTCAGCTGACGCCGAGTCACGTGATATAAAGGATCACATGACCGGTAAACGGTGCACTGAGCGCAGTCGGCACCTGAGGAGCTTCTTCACACACCGGTGCCGTCTGAAATTGACAAGCTGATCAAATTCAGAGATAAGATCAGGTCCGGATTCGGTAAGTGAAGTAAAATTCGACCACATGCGATTAAAACACTCGCGCGCGAGCGTCTGTTTGATTATTTCTGTTCTGATCGTTCTGTACAGTCGGTGTGTGTTTGTGTCCAGCCGGAAGTGAAACTGCTGCAGAGATTTGCACAAAAAGAAAACACACATTTATTTTGTTGAAATGTCGTCATAATAGCCTGTATGAAATGTATAAATTATATCTGTGCTGTTTGTAGAGTAGATATGTAGGAGTTGTGTGACCTCATCATGTGAAAAGTGTCACGTGTCTTTACCTGTCAGGTGTTTCCCTGAGATCTTTACAACATGTATTAAACTCGAGATATTAAACTACGTGCTTTCTTTTCATTCTCAATTACAAATATTATCTGGCTTTACTATATGTCAAAGAAATGTGTGCGACTGTGAATTGCTACATTTGCTAAAATATCACGTTAATTCTGTGCATCCATTTAATGTACATATAGACTCATAATGAGTCCCAATTTGTTATGTTAGTTACATGTTATTTTATCTTTACACACAAGACCAAACTGAAAATCAACTCTCTGAGATTCTGCATGTATGCAATGATGTGTTTGAATCTTTGCGTTCATTTGTATTTCTTTGTGTTTCAGATATGCAAAGAGCAGCGGTGCTTTTAGTTCTGGCATTCTCAACGTCCACCTTTTCTTTGGACAATGGTCTGATGAGGACTCCACCTATGGGCTGGTTAGCCTGGGAACGGTACCGCTGCAATACCGACTGTCAGAATGACCCTGAAAACTGCATCAGGTACAGCGCCCTCATCTGTCTCTTAACTGACAACAGTTATCATCTCCTATGATCCGCAGTTTAATCTCGTTTCTCTCCTCTGCAGTGAGAAATTATTCATGGATATGGCTGACAGGTTGTCTGAGGACGGCTGGAAAGAGCTGGGTTACGTCTACGTCAACATCGATGACTGCTGGTCCTCAATGCAGAGAGACGGACAGGGTCGACTTCAGGCTGACCCCAAGAGGTTCTGATCTCATCTGACTCTCTGTTAGCAATGAATTAAACGCGTTCATCGCTCATCTGATGATATTGTGTGAATATGCAGGTTTCCGGGTGGCATCGCTAAGCTGGCGCGTTACGTTCATGACCGCGGCTTAAAACTGGGTATCTATGGAGACATGGGCACGCACACGTGCGGCGGGTACCCGGGGACCACTCTGGATAAAGTTCAGATTGACGCGCAGACGTTTGCTGAGTGGGGCATCGACATGCTTAAACTGGACGGGTGTTACTCCAACTCCACCTATCAGGAACAGGGTGAGAGACCACGAATAGACAAAAGCAATTTGGTGTTCAGCCTCTATTCTCTATGTACTGATTGTGTAGTTTTCTACATCATGTTGAGGTTTTTTTTTTTAAATTTTTTAATGTAGGTTACCCAATGATGTCAAAAGCCCTCAATGCTACAAGCCGTCCTATTGGCTACTCCTGCAGTTGGCCCGCCTACCAGGGAGGACTCCCACCCAAAGTGAGTTCACAGTATCAATGTTTATTTCTTATTTTAATACTCTTTTCATGTCCATTCAAATCATTTGATGAGTGTGTACTAAACATTTCTGTAATGATAACTTCATTATATTTAAGGTTCAGTTAAATGCTCAGATATGTTGTATTATGGAATACATGCATTCTGTTATGCTTTTTAGGTTGATTTGGGTGAGAATCACATGTTTTAGTGAAATAGATTCATTTCTCACAGATTGATTGTGTGTGTGTTTGTTTTTAGGTGAATTACACAATGTTGGGTGAGATCTGTAACCTGTGGCGTAACTATGATGATATCCAGGACTCTTGGGACAGCGTTCTGTCTATTGTCGATTGGTTCTTTAATAATCAGGATGAACTTCAGCCCGCTGCCGGGCCGGGCCAGTGGAATGATCCAGACATGGTGAGATCATAACATTCCCATCATCCTCTTTATATTAAACTGAAACTCCTCGCACTGTCTAGGTTTGTTGATGCTCAGCGTACAACCTGACAAATAACTAACAGCTCAAAAGAATCTTCTGTTTTATAACTTATAGTTTAGTTTGTACGCAACTCTACAATAACAGATTTGCTCATGAATTGTTCATTTATCAAATGTATAGTATCATGCAATATATGTCGCTTTGGATAAAAGCGTCTGCCAAATGTAAATGTACATTTATCGAATATAATTTCTCTTTAATTTTTTACCTCAGTTGATCATTGGAGATTTTGGCCTCAGCATGGACCAGTCGCGTGCTCAGATGGCGCTTTGGGGGATCTTGGCCGCGCCTCTCTTCATGTCCAACGATCTGCGGACGATAAGCAGCGGCGCTCGTGCCATCCTGCAGAATAAAGTGGCTATCGCCATCAATCAAGACCCGTTGGGCATCCAGGGCAAACGCCTGCTGAAGGTGAGACCCCGTTAAACTCAACTCCATTACCGTGAATGATCTTCTTGTCTCATGTGTGATGTGTGTTCTTTCAGGAGAAGAGCGGCATCGAGGTCTTCTGGAGGCCTCTGTATAAAGGAGCGAGCGCTTTGGTGTTCGTCAGCAGACGTTCAGACATGCCGTATCGCTATAAGACATCACTGAAGACTCTCAACTACACACCCGGCGTCTATGAGGTCAGAATTCACATCCACTGTCACTCCTCTTGTCATTTACTCTAGTGTATTTTACACACACACACACACTCATACCACTGGCATATCTGGCATACTGCCATGTAGGTCGGAACTGCATCCAAGTTTTTCCACCTACTGCACTTGTGTATATGGTTGAGTGACAAAGGGATTTGACTCTCTCTCTCAGGTGTATGATGTGTTCATGGAGCGCACCGTGTCGACTCTGAAGGACAGCACTGAGTTTGTCGTCTCCATTAACCCGTCTGGTGTGGTCATGTGGTACCTCTCTCCAGCATCTGATTGGCAGGAAGAGGCAGACTCTCTTCGTTTCAGTGAGAAGCTGATTGGACGAAAGTTCCACCGGCATGCTAAAGACGCTCACGCTCCTCTGGTGCTCTGACCTGCTCTCATTGGCTCATTTGTCTAAAGGTAACGCCCACTGGACGCTCAGGGAGATCATTTAACCAATGAAAAGTGCCTACAGTCAACACATCTCTTGTTTTATGATTCAATTTTATATAGGGGTTGTTTCTACAAATGTGATTTGTTTTGTTTTTATATTGTTTAAAGTTCAATCTTGAGCTGATGAATGCTGGAAGTTCTTATAACAGTTATTACAAAAATGAAAAACAATGTTGTACTTGATAAAATCATGCTGTTGAAATCAATGTCAGTGATGTGTGCTGCTGTGTTTTTAACTTGAAATAAACTGATTTGCTTTTGTTGTGACCAGATTCACGCTCACGTGATGTGATTCATTCTTTTGTCCACCACAGAGCAGCAGAGAGTTACTGAGCTGTTTACAATAATGTCACAATCTGCTTAAGAGTTTTCATGGTTCCTGTGTGGTAAATAACCACCTCAATCATAAAACCACCTCTTCTGATTCAAACCCTGATAGACACAGAAGATCTACACCAGTGGTCAACCTTCCTGAAGATTTCAGCTCTAAACCCAATCAAACACACCTGAACTATCTAATCAAGGTGTTCAGGTTTGCTTGATAATTACAGACAGGTGTGCTGAAGCAGGGTTGGAGCTGCAGTCTGCAGGACAGTCGATCTCCAGGAGCAGGGTTAGTGACCACTGACACACATTTCATACTAATCTGTGATTTTGTGGCCGAATCATTTGAGATTCTCATGTGTTTATCTAAAAGCTTTTAGTCTCAGAGTTCAGTGAGTGGCTGTAAGAGAATCAATGGTGATGTGGTGAGTGTCTCTGCTAAAATATGCTCAACAGACCTTATGCTCATGTGAAGGACTCGGTGGCTCAGTAGGTTGAGCAATGAGATTCACAGACAGATGGTTGCTGGTTCAAGCCCAGCTGAGAGAGACTGAAGAAGACCTGAAGCTGATGGAGGAAGGTGAGTGGCGGTTGAAGTGAAGTGGAGCTGTGATGGGTGAAGAAGGAGGACAGAGGAAAAACACTAACTGCTGAGAAAGGAAATAACTTAATCTCAGTGGGACCAAATGTTTGAATACTAAGTCGACATTGTCGTTTTCTGCAGTAGAATTGCTGCTAGTTATTGTCTCCGAGGTCCGGGGGGGCAGCCCGGATGTTTCCCCCCCACTCTCTGACCACTCAGTCCAGCCTTGTCTCTCTCTTTCGATTGTCCAGCCTTGTCTCGCTCTCTCTCTGTCTCTGATCCTTCACCATCACACCTCAGTGTCCAGACTGGGATTTGAACCGGGATCCTCCACACCAGGAGGATGAGCTCATACCACTGAGCCACTGGCACTTCCACATCTCAGTGTGTTTTCGGTCATGCCTTGTCATCATTCACACTCACAACCTCAAGACACTAAAGCAAACATGAGGCTTGAACCAGGATTGGCCAGACAAGCAGCTGACGCTCTTACCACTGAGCCACTGGAGCTTCCACATGTAAACGTAAACTGCTTTTTTTGGAGGTTTATTATGTTTCAATAACTTATAAATGAATTTATTTCTGTTGTTTGTCCTTGATGAGACTTGAACCAGGATTCTCCAGACAAGCAGCTGACGCTCTTACCACTGAGCCACTGGAGCTTCTGAAGCCATGTCCACCTTTTTTTTTGGACATTTGTCTTTGACAAATACTTATATATACACACACATATACATATATACACACACACACACATACATACACACACATATACATATATATACACACACATACATACATATACATGCATATATATATATATATATTGTAACTTTAAAGGGTTTAAACAGTTGATTGAATACTTATATATTTATACTTATAAAGTGATGAAATTTTAAACAGTATTTCTCATTGTGTCTACACATGAAGACACAAACAACACTGAAACATTCAATAGTTTTTGGGGGGTTGTCTCAATAATCAACCAAAAGATTGACATGAAATCTATAAAAGGAACATTTCACATCTCGTGTGTTCAAATGTTTTCTTGATTTCTTCAGGATAATTGTCATTTATTCATGCTGAGGTTTGTGTTTATGAGCTGATGTTCACAGATATTAAACTCTCTTCAGCTCTCTAATATAATCTTATGAAAGACACACAACAGTATCTTATTATGAGCTGAATTTGAGTTTATTAGATTTATTTGAATTCATTACAACTTTGAGTTCTTTATTGTGTACAAGAGTCATTAAATATGTAACGGCCTCAAACCAACCACATCATAGAGACACAACTTATGTATTAAACACAACACACAATGTTAAGAGTTAAACAAAATTAACATATTTGTAGAGAGGGTGTGGGTGTGAGAGAGGGAGAGAATGGGTGTGGTGGATGGAGTTTGTCTTGATAAGTTGCTGTTGTTTCAGTTTGAAGTCATTTGAGTTTGTTCTTCATTTGATGGTCATCATGAATGTGCAGCGCCGCTCAGTGTTTATACACATCATCATCATCTGCTTCTGTCTTCCAGGTGTGTACATATAAAAAATCATCACTTATACATGATTTACATGTAAATGCTGTGCTTTATACAATCTGAAGAGATGTAATAGTGTGTGTGTGTGTCAGGCTTGGATGTGGGCTCAACGTCAACTTCAAACATCTGTGAGTAACACTGAGATTGACACACAATCTTCATGTCTTCATTCAGTCTGTAACGACAGTAACAGTGATTCAGATGTAAAAACTGAATGAGCGAATGAGTATCATGTTTTACACTGATGTGTTTCAGACGGTCCGCTGGACATCACTCTGTGGGGTCCTGATATGGTGACTGTGGCTATTCCTGCCAGTTTTTTCTGTTTCTCTCAGTGTTCTCCAGCGTGTCTTTACAGCATCACAGCAGACGGCCGCAGCGCAGACACAGATGAGATCACCATCATCATCAGAGAGAGACTGAACATCACCACCGTCACCTGCACAGCAAAAAACAACATCACAGGACACACATCCACGACACATAAGACTCTACAGGTTTTACGTAAGAGATGATCTATATTATTTTTGACTCACCATCAGTCTGTATGTGTCGGGAACTGAAGATATTCATCATTTAAACTTTAGTAAAATCTAGAGAAGATGAATGTTTTTCTCTTCAGAGGGTCCAGAGAATGTGTCCATCAGCGGCCCGGCGTATCTACCCGTCGACCGCTCTCAGAGATTCCTGTGTTCTGCCGTCTGCTGGCCGTCCTGTAATTACAGCTGGACCTCTAATGGACTTCCACGGTCTACATCTGGAAACCAGCTGGTCGTAACTCCATCTGCAGCCGTCGCTATAGAAACGCTCGTCTGCAAGGCGACCAACAGCAAGTCGGGAATCTTCGCCTCTGCTGTCCGGAAACTCTTTGTGACTGGTAAGTCGGAGATCTTCAGCTATCATGTGCGTGTTCAGAGAGTTTGACCGCTCTGTGTTTTTGTCAGATGGCCCGCTGTACACCATCATAAGAGGTCCAGACAGAATCCAGCTTCATTCCAGCACCATGTTTGAGTGTCTGAGCAGGTGTAAACCCTCCTGTAACTACACCTGGACGGCAGAGAACCAAACTCATCACAGCAAGATAATAGACGTGAGCGTTGAGTCCTGGAGAGAATCACTGACGTTAACCTGCACGGCCACAAACATCATCACCAACTCCACTGAAGTGACACAGAAGACGCTCAGCGTGACAGGTAAAATCCCTCAAGCATCCACTGATACTCACATTTAACCTCAGCTCGTCTCATCTGATGTCTCTGATCGAATGACAGAAAACACAGCTGCTCCTCTGAGGATGAATCTGATGTCAGCGTTTGTCATCGCTCTGAGTCTTCACTTCACCTGAAAATGCTGGACTGTCATTCATTACACGAGTGCAGAAGAAAAACCCACAGACTTCCACAACAAACCACATGTGAACTACTGAAAATAACCCGACAGAAGTTAAGGACACAAATATACACACGTGTGTTCACACGTGGAGTTAATTTGACTGATGGGATTAGATCCATGTGGATGAACTGAGTGTTTTTTTTTTTACTGTATTTTTTAAATTAAGTTGAAAGAAACAAGTTAAACTAAAAAGGCTGACTGAATAAAAGTGTTGGTGAAGTGTGGTGAGTTTTATCTTAAGCAGATAGCAGTATTATTCCTCACATTCTCATTCTGATTCATGAAACTGATGGAGTCACACCTAATAAATACACACAAACACAGGTCTGCTCTTGATGTTTCATTGTTGATGTTTGATATTTGTGACACATGAATGTTTGATGTGTTGACTGTGATATTATCAGGCGGGTGTTGGGTGTTTCTGAACATCACTCATATCACATGATAAATGTCAAATCAAACTCATTCATTATCATCATATGGGTGTGTTCTGGATTATAAATCACGCAAAACTCTTTCAGCATTCACACCTGCTCACATGATACACCCACAACCATCTCCATATAAGGACGTCCTGCACATGTTTCAGAATCTCCCCACAGTGTGATGTTAAAGTCGGCATGAAATTAAAAAATGTAAATTCAAATTGTTTTACAGTGTTGCAGTATTCATTAGAAATTATTTATGCGTGCACATCATTATCTTTTTAAAATTAATTTGCACTTGTAATCTTTCATCAAAAACGTTAAGCCTCTCCCCCTCTCGAAACGACCTCTCTTCACTTCTGGTCACGAGGAATGGCGCGAGGGCAGGGCTGCAATGACTGACAGATTGCAAACTGTATTTCAAATCTGACTCCATTCTGTTGGCAACACCCAACCTTTTACGATCCAATCAGTACTCGAACGAAATCAAGTCCCGCCCTACATTTTTTTCTCATTTCAAAAGTTGTTTCACTCAGATATACGTCACGATACGGAAGAAAAAACTTTGACTTTAAAAAACTTGAAATCAGAAATCTTCTCAACTTCACTATAAACTGTGTGACAGGCGACAGTGTGGCGACTTATTTAAAAGGCACGACGCATTCATGATGAGATATTAAAGCACATTTAATGATCAGCCAATCACATTCAATCATTTGTTATCTCAGACAAGACAGTGACGTCAAACATCAGTCATGCCCGTGAGCAGAGGTCAAAGGTCAGAGGCCATATTTCTTCTTCAAGTCTTTAACGGAATCATCTTCCAGACCGGAGCGGTGAATCCAATCAAACAGCTCCTGTACCACTGAAACACATTTACACACACATCAACACAACACTGCCTGAACACTGTCTGTCTGAGCGTGTGTGTGTGGGTGCGTACGTGTGCGTGAGCGTGTTTACCTCTCTTCTCATCAGATGACATGAACATGACGGCCATATTAAATCTCTTGACACGTGTCAGGTTTCTCAGGGCGTCCAGCAGAACAGACGCGTCTTCATGTCTGAAATGCAACACAATGATCATCATCCGTCTGTTCATCAGTGTTTGTGTTCATCGTGTCACATTAGTCTTTCACTCACTGAATGTAAAAGGTGTGAAATGTCTTGAGGATTTGATTAAGAATGTCAGGCTCCAGAGAGTTCTGGAAGATCTTCGGATAAACGTCTGGACTGATTTGCTGAAATACACAAGAGACCGTTTTCACTGAAAGTGAAATGCAGATGTGTGTGATGACATCACAGTGACGCTTTGACTGTACCTTTAAATATCTGTAGGTGGATTGTGGGTAAGCGCTGATCTTCCTCAGGTCGGCCTCCAGCTGGAAACTGTTAGCGGGCGGTGGAGGAACACATTCATCTGATGGATTCCCGTCATCTGCACTTCTGTCATTCTCACATTCAGTATTTCTAAAACACACACACAGATCAGTGTCTCACACTGACAGCACACGAGTGAGACCCATCTCACAGACATCTCACCTGGACTCATGGAGAGCGTCTGAGATCTTCTGGATCTTGTGATGAGGTGATGAGACGGCAGATGATTCAGACACACGTGACATCTCACCCACCTCCTGAATGTCAATCCTCCTCAAGGGTTTCTGGCACAACACACGTACACAACTTACTCACTGAACACAGTATGATTGTGTGTGTGTGTGTGTGATGGACTCACAGTTGATCTGAGATGTTCAGGTTTGTTGATCGGCTGGATGATTCTCTTCTCCTCTGTAACCAGACAACCGCTCGACTTCAACTCCTAACACACACACAAAACACACACACGCACGCACGCACACACACACACACACACACACACACACAGACTGGTTGAGATGAAATCAGACACACACGTCTCTCAGTGAATTGAGTGTTGTTGTGTTGATGTACCGCTTTGAGTTTTTGGATCTCAGTTACGGCCTGTTTATTTCCAGGCTCTAGTTTGAGAAGCTGCTCATAATCTGTGATGAAACACACAAGAATGATTCATCACATACATGTCACAGAGTGAACATGTAACACACAGCTGAAGAATCATCAAACCTTCTATAGCTTCTCTCATTCTTCCCAGAGCCGCTCTGGCCGTCGCTCGTCTGGCCAAAGCTTTCGAGTACGTGATATCAAGAGCAAGAGCTGCACCACAGTCCTTTTCAGCCTCATCGAACCTACACATAACAAACACGATGACTAGCTAGTGTACACTACACAAACATACAGTATATATACATTCAGTGTGTGTGCGTCACCTGTGGAGTTTCAGGTAAGCCATGGCTCTGTTTGCAGGCAGAAGTGCGTTTGTGTTGTCTATTTCTATCCCTTTAGTGTAACACTCCACAGCCGCCTCATACTTCCCTTCTTTGAAGTATGCATTACCCTGACACACACACGCACGCACACACAAGAGAGGAATCAGTGTGATGACAGGAGATCAGATTGAGATGATTGACAGATGAAGGAGGCGGAGCTCACTCGATCTTTAAGCATGACAGCTTCCTGTTTCCTCTGCTCCTCCTGCAGCTGCTGCAGTTTCACTGGATCAAGCGTCTGCGCAGCTGTCTGACTCTTCTCTGCTGTCTGCGCGCTGGATTCTAAGAGCTGAAGTGAAATTATGAACATCTGCTGGATTCAGACGCGCACACACAAACACACGTCAACACACCTGCTTGAGTTTCTTCAGTTCATTCTCAGCCTCAAAGTTTCCAGGATCCAGTTTCAGAACCATCTCATAATCTGAAAAACAGATGAGCTTCACATGAGATCAGCATGAGATCCGATGATGTGTGAGATGAGATGTGTGAGCTCACTGACCGTCCAGCGCCCCCTGATGGTTCTTCAGTGTGGTGCGGGCGGCTCCTCTCCTGGCGTAAGCTTTCATGTATTTACTGTCCAGAGTGATGGCTAAATTACAGTCCGACTCCGCCACAGCGAACCTGCAGCACACCAATCACACACATGATTCATCTGAACACATGAACACACACGGAATCATCTGAACACAGACTAGATCATCTGAACACACACTGAATCATTTGAACACACTGAAACATCTGAACACACACAGAATCATCTGAACACACACCGAATCATCTGAACTCACACACCGAATCATCTGAACACACGAACACACACCGAATCATCTGAACACACGAACACACACCGAATCATCTGAACACACGAACACACACAGAATCATCTGAACACACGAACACACACAGAATCATCTGAACACACGAACACACACCGAATCATCTGAACACACGAACACACACCGAATCATCTGAACACATGAACACACACCGAATCATCTGAACACATGAACACACACCGAATCATCTGAACACATGAACACACACCGAATCATCGGAACACATGAACACACACCGAATCATCTGAACACATGAACACACACCGAATCATCTGAACGCACACTGAATCATCTGAACGCACACTGAATCATCTGAACGCACACTGAATCATCTGAACACACACCGAATCATCTGAACACATGAACACACACCGAATCATCTGAACGCACACCGAATCATCTGAACGCACACTGAATCATCTGAACGCACACTGAATCATCTGAACACACACAGAATCATCTGAACACGGACTGAACCAGAATAAGTGAATCAGATTTTACTTCTTGAGTTTGATGAAGCAGGCGGCTCTGTTTGTTGGCAGGACGGGGTTGTATGGATCTGCGTTCATTCCTCTGGTGTAGCACTCGATCGCTGCGTCATACTGACCACCTTTAAACAACTCATTACCCTGAAGAAACATCACACACACACACACATTGCTCAAATTGAGGTTTGGCTCTGACCCTCACACAACCTCTCAATGATTTCAGAAAACTCTAAGTAGAGCACAGAGGTCATGTGATGAGTTTTTTGATTGATGTCTTTACAGGTATGGCTGTTGTAGTAGTCTTACCTTCTCTTTCTCAGTGAGTGCCAGATCTCTGTCCACATGAATCCCCTCAGAGTCTGAATCATTAGACTGCATCAGACTCTCTTCTGTGTCCATAGACTCCAGAACCTTCTCCTGGAATTCATCATCACTCATGTCAATCTTCATTACACTGATGACATCACTCTGTTCAATAAAGGACAACTGTCTCACCACATTAAATTTGTCCCACGCTTGATAATCGTAAGATTTGATTCGCTGGGTTTCTTTTTGATCTTTCTGACTGTTCGTCTGACGTTTCACCCTCTGCTTTGGCTTTTTATAATCCTTGTTTCTCACCGGTGGGAGATTTTCCTGCTATACAAAAATATATTGAACATAAAAAAAGCCAAAGAATGTTCTGTATGAATGATCAGAGACACACTGGAGGAGGGTTTTTACTTGTGTTTCGTCGATGTTTCCAGCACAAAGTTGTTGATCTTTTCTCTTGATGTCTTCCTCCCAGCTGTCCAGCTCCTTCATGAAGTTCTGTAGATCTTCAGCGTTCTGTCGCATCTGTACCTGCAGCTCCACACCTTTATTTCCAGACATCACTGTTCTGTACACGCACACAAACACACACGTCATGATCTGTTCATCACGGCTGCCAGCTGCTAATCCATTACCCTTCTAAAAATGACCATGACAACCATCAAAATACCATAATAAATACGTGTGTTATTCCTAGAGTGAACTGGGTATCATTAAAAATGATCAAATTAAACAAAATCATCCGATAAGATTCTTACACAGTTTGAAGGAGGATTCACAGTTCACACTCATTTGCTGTGATTACAAACACTAACTGTTCCACAAGAACTGGCGGTGTGGCGGAAACTGTGGGTACTATGGTAACGCTTTGATAGGGAAACTACCAACACTATGGCTTTAACAAACTTGTTAAACAACAACAACAACAATAATCTCATGAATACGCTCAACCGATCATAAAAGACTGTAAGACATCATATTAATTAAATTAAAACAAAATTATGAATGAACAAAACTAAACGATTAATAAACTTAATAAACTCCACCATGTGACGTTACAGTTATACAAACAAACACCTGCAGACAGCAGGTCAGTAAACACAGAGATGTTATATAAACAGATACGAGTTATTATTTGACGTATATTTAATGATAACAATCACATAACAGTAACGTTACATGAGTTGCCATCACACGTAACATACATTTTATTACTATCGACTAATACCTCTACGTAATTAAAAAACTGATTAAAAACAATTAATATGCTTAAAATCGAATACTGTAGCGGCAGTGAAGAACAGGTGTGTCTGTTTCATACCTTCAGAAATGATGGCGAGGTTTTATTCAGCCGTTTGTCTTCAGCGCCATGACAGCGTGACGTACTCTGCGCGCACTCGGGCTTTACGTCACACACTCGCAGCCCGCGCGCGTGAAAATACCAACACCTGAAAACGCCAAAATCTACAGGGAAAATATTTTTTTATATATATTACACTGTTTTGTAGTATATACAAGCGTGCAGCAACAAACAAATTATAATCAAGTTAATAAAAAACATATTTATTGATTTCGTCTCTGTATAAAGCTTTTATTTTGAAACCCGAGTCTCGGACGCTTTAATTTTGAAACCAAGCACCGCGCTTGGGTGACCTTTGAGCGAGCGCGCACGGCGTATATAGCAATGGCTGCAAGGGAAGAGAATAAAGAGAATTTGTTTACCAACAAACAAGCATCTGATGAGAATAAAGCGGCGGACAGCGAGCGGAAGGTTGAGGATTACGGGTACGGTTTATATCCGGGCAGAGCGCGCAGCAAATACAAGGAGGGCTCGATCGGAGAGAGTCTGTTCACCTTTAAACACAAGTGTCACATCATGCTGCAGTTCACCCTGGACACTAGTAAGACAAAATCACATCTGTGTGTGTGCGCGCGCGTGTTATATAGCTCAGCGCAGCGCATGCGTAATGTCTCACTGCAGAGAAGAACAGGTAACATAACAAACACGTCATAACTGATCGCTTTTCTTTCATTCTCTGTGTGTTTTTCAGGTCCATACGCTAAACTTCTGCTGGGGGCCATGAGAAACTCCGGCTGGTAAGATCATCATCACGCATGAACACCTCTGTGCACGTGTGTGTGACGTCACGTGTGATTTCTATGCGATTTCTTCTCAGTACAGTTTATAAAGACAGACATTTCTCCTGTGAGGATTGTGATGGGACCGTCAGTGGAGGATTTGATGCAGCCACGTCTCAGGTGAGTTAAACTCGCACATTAAGTCCACACGTGACGTGTCAGTGTTTGTCAATTACTGTCGTGTGTTTGTGTTGCAGATTGTTTTGTGTCAGAATAACATTCATCAGCAGGCTCATATGAATCGAGTGGTCACACATGAACTCATTCATGCTTTCGATCACTGCAGAGCTCGAGTGGACTGGTTCAGTAACTTCAGACATTTGGCTTGTTCAGAGGTGACCGGACATCATCATTTACACTGTATTTATCATGTATAATAATGATGAGTGACCGTGACATGTTCTTTGTTTTTCTGGTAGATTCGAGCGGCCAATCTGAGCGGCGACTGTTCCTTCATCAATGAGATCTCCAGATTTAACTTTGGCCTCAAGGAACATCATCAAGTAACCTGTGTTGCTTGATATTAAACACTAGTTTTTTTTTAACACTAGCTTAAGCCAGGACTATGCCTTAGTTGAATTAAGATATTTGTGTCGCTTTTATGAAAATGCCTTATAAGAATACATTACTGGTGTGCATCTTGAGACAAAACAATGGCACCGATATATTTTAAGATATTTCTGGGCAAGTTATATTCAGTTAAGACAGGTCACACATTCCTTTTAGTCTGAGACTAGCTTTAAGCCTCGTCTGTGAAACCGGGCCTAGAAGTATTAGTAAGAGATGAAGACTGTAATCTGAGAGAGTGTCTGCTCTGTGTTATTCTGGTGTATAGCAGATCGAGTGTATGACGTGTTGTGATTTTCATCAGAAGGTCTCTTGTGTTTGTTGAGCAGGAATGCGTCCGCAGTCGCGCGCTGCGTTCCATCCTCGCCGTGAGGAAGGTGAGCAGGGAGGAGGCGGAGCGAGTGGTGGATGAGGTGTTTGACAGCTGTTTCAATGACCACGCCCCCTTTGGTCGCATCCCACACAGCAAGAAGGACGCGAAGTTTGCCCACAGGGATTTTGAGAACAGAGATCGATACCATGCAAACTTGTAAATCACACAAAGTGCAGTGTCGCTTTGTGTTTTTATTCTCACAACGGTGCTTTAATATGACCTGAATTACAAATAATCTGCATTTATCACAGATGACCAGAAGAACATTCACTGTTCATTCCTCTCTGTGTGTTTTCTGTGTGTCGTTGTCAAGAACACACACTTGCCTTTTTCATAATTTGATTGGCACTAAAGTCTTTTTAATTGACCACAAATGAGGAAAAACACACTCGTTATAGTTTGGAAGGAATGAAATAAACCTGTAATTTATTAAAGAATTTGTGTTTGATGTTAAATCAAGTCAAGTATTCATGTTGGGATCAGATGTTTGGACAGATAAATGTGGAGTCACTGCTGGAAGTCATCTGTGAAACAAGTATATGAATTTGAATGATTTTGATAGGGTAGGCTACAACGGGGTATAAGGCACCTTTTGATTTTATTTTCTTGTAAACCACTACATGGCACAAAAATTGCTGTAGCACCTTCCAAAACATGCACTTTTCCCTCTGCATGTGGATATTCAGCTGATCTTTGACACGATCACGGGCAACAGTGCAAAATTGATTTGGTGCTAATTTGATCTAATATTTGATTATGTTTTTCAAAATGTTGAAGATTTAAGCAGAGCATGATAATTGCTAAAATTAGGGTCTTGTGCAACAATTTTTCAATAACAGAAGAATATGTAAAAGTATGATATTTGGGGTAAAAAAGCACCCTAAATTAACATGATAACAGCTGGCTGACGTTATCATTTGTTGACATGGTTAGATTCAGATGGTAAATATCATACATTAAATTGGGTGTCCACCGAAGAGATAATCACCATATTTATAATGAAACCATTAGGCCTAAACATTATATTAATCATATGATATAAAATATCAGTTTTGTTACTGCTGTAAATCTATATTAAGTTATGAGATGTCCAATGCTTTCAAAATCTTTACTATTTTTAAATCATTTTGTTTTTATATATTGTGATATTAACATATTTTAATGACAGTATATTTATTGAACAAAATGAATTATGTTATTTATAGAAATAAACAAAAAACAGGACAAACTTTGCTAAAGTGGTTGTTTTGAATAAGTATTTACTTAAACATTATTAAACCCATATTATTTTATCTATAGTATTTGTATCTAATAATATATATTTTTTAACACTTTAGAAACAAGCAACTGATGAAGCACTAATGTAGTTATGACAGCACAGGCTTAGGATAAAGGGACTAAATTGACAAAACTGATTAAGTTTATAAAACCTGTATATACATCAGTATCCTCACGGTGGCGCTGTTGACCTTTACATAATTCTATCATTGTGTTTCAACTTTCTGAAGAGTCACCTTGATTTCACTGCAGTAATATTATTATTTGTAGCATAAGCACAAAGTTACAGTTGTGTCACTGCAGTTACTACAATATCTATAGTCAGACTATGATAATAAAACCTTTCAAACTCACAGACGGAGCTGTATGGCGCTCCATTTATGAGATCTATTTATGTCCATAAAACCATGCTCTTGCCATTAAACATGTAGAAAACATGGCAGTACTAGAGTAAATTGTGGTACTTTATATTAGTGCAGTCATGATGAACTTCTATGATATGTGTTTGTGTGTTTGACTGACCCGCGCTGCTCTGATATCCACAGGAGGTTCATTATCCAGGAGTGAAAGATTAATCTGCTCAGAGCTCAAACCCTCCACCATCATCACTTCATCATCTGATTCTCATTAACAGACAGCAGGTCAAAGGGTACAGCACTAATTACCAGCAAACACACACTCACTAACAAGTGCACTAACAAGTTCAGATCTCAAGGACTTTGTTACTTCACGTTACTTTTTTCATCGTTGTACCATCAGAACAATTATATCGTTTGACTTCAATGATTCATTTAGTTTTGAAAAAGTAATTTAAAACCTCACTGAAATGAATGTCAGTTTTGATGAGTTTATTATGAAGACTGTAAAACACTGAACATCAAACAATAATGAGAGATTTAACTCATAAAGACCGGAGTGATTCTCACAGACACCTTACAGCATCTTTACATTCTCATAACCTGAGCTCATGCTGTCTGATGACTGAAGAAACTAATGATCACATCTAATGAATAAAAACTCAATAGATCCAAACTACAGGGCAGGCTTCATTCACATACTGTATTATTATTATTCACATTAATCATATTCTATAAATATTTTAAAAAGAATATATCTATGTTATATTGATATTTATGAAATTCTCCTAATGTTTATGTCAGAAAAGCAAAATCTCTCCATCAGCAAAACATGAACACAAGAGACACCAGAGCCAGAAATCACTTCTGATGGAAAATACAGATGTGTGCTAGTTCACAGAGAGAGAGAGATGATGATGTCACAACAGCCTAGAGGAACAATTGTTGCAATTGTTTTCTCAATATAATACATAAACATGTTTGACATGAACACATTATTACAGCAGACACACATGCACACTGTGTTGTGCTGTTTAGTATCTCGACATTATAGTGTTCATGTGACTGTGTGTATGACAGCATCTTCACAAACACTGAACAACACTCCATATAACATCACACATGTCAAAATCATGTCTTTATCATACTGGACTTGTGGCCATCTACTGTATTTGTTGACTTGATTTGTGTGCTCATAATATTTAATATACCTTCAACACAGATATGTTAAATGATTTTATTGTGTTAACATGTACAAACGTCTTGAGGATAAACACATTGAACAGTGTATGTTGTGTGTTTGAATGTGTATTCTGCTGCTTCACAACATTCACTTCCGTTGTCTTTGATTTTTCTACAGATGACTTTGTGATGATTTGAGACTGTGCGCGCGCGCGCGCGTGTGTGCGCATATCAGCAGCAAACAGTCACAGACGTCAGGAAAGAGACATTATAAAACCATTAGACTAATAACAGTCATTTACTCTCGCTCTCCCTCTCTGTCTCTCCACGCACGCACGCACGCACGCACGCACACACACATATATATATATAGACGCGCACACAGGTTGTCACATGTGTGTTGGAATTTCTCAGAGCTGTTAAAGTTGATCATGATTAAAAGGGAAATTTCAGCTAAAATGCGTATGCTGTCATTCTCAGTGTGAGATTCTTCTGCACATCTACTTCTGTGTTTAATGGAAATAAAAGCAAATATGTGTCAGACTGACAGGAGGGCGAGTTTCATTTCTTTAATAATGATGATATTCGTGTTTCTGGCATCATCAGATGGAGTCACATCTGGAAAACATCAGCAGATCTTTGTTATGAGAGAGACTGCATATTGACTCTTATTTCTGTTGAGCGAGAGAGTCGTGTTTCTTCTTGGATGGCGATCATTTGGCTTGCACAAGGGAGGAGAAAGATCTGCCGTGTATGAAGACGGTATATATGATTTGGCTCAGATCCGATAAACCAACAGCGAAACGTCTGTGAGTCTGTGAAAACGTCTCTTCTGGGTGGCCTGACTGCCTGTCAAGCGAGACACCAATGAATGCAAAATCTGCAGAAAATTTCTGCATGTGAATAAAAACATCACATGGCAACCTTCTCAAAAAAAAGCTATAAAAGTGCAAAAATGTCAACACATTACTGTAATACTGTAAAAGATTTACACAATTCTACAGTTCACATGACACACACACACACTTCTGTGTTACTGCAGCACATATGGCAGAAATGTGTGAATGTGTTTAGATGTTACACAAATATATCTGTGCTGTTTAAATAAAGAGTGTGAGCTGCTCCACTGGAAATAAACTTTAGTTCACATTTACAGCTTTGACTCTTTCATTTGTGTCTCAAACTTGACTCTTAAAACACTTGTTTGGTCAATCTGACTTCTCGACACTTCTAATATTTTTTTAATGTTAGTTTCGTGCTGTGGTCTGGACAAACGCTGCCAGTCGTATCATTGGTGTGAATCTCAGATGAGTCGTTTTCACTGATCTCACATCAGTTTCTCGTGGGATGATTCAGACTCCAACTGCTCTGATATCCCACCAACCTTCCCAGAATTCCTCATGCCCTGCACTTTTTACTTGAAGTCTCTGCGTTCCCACCTGTGCTGAAAAGAGTTACGAGAAACCACAGGCGCCATAAAGAGATCACAACTCAACATCTGTACGATAAAGAAAATCTGTTTTTAAGGATTCCTCAAGATGAAGAACGGTGAAGATGTTTATATCTTCAGCTGAGAGAATCTGTTGATGAAAGAGCCGCTGGATCATCCATTACCTCCAACATCTGCAAACAATCACCACCAATCAACCACAACACCCAGCTGCTCTCTCTCTCTCTCTCTCTCTCTCTCTCTGTGTGTGAGGAACAGATCTGAGGTCAGTGACCTGAGGACACGCTCAAATAAAAACTGATGCTGGATCAGCAGAAACTCGCTGGAGTCTGAATCAAAGTGCAGGAATTCTTCTGGAATTCAGTTGTTCTCGTGTTGTGCCAGGAAAATCTGACTCTCATGAACATACTGCCTTAGGTTTTTTAAGTTTGTGTTGTGTTAAGTTTTATGATTGAATCTTCACAATCTTTGATCAAATATTGTGTATTCCAGAGCAGGGTTGAACGTTCAGCAGCACATCACAGTGTGTTTGATAGTTTCACGTCTGTGCAAACAGCAGCTTTATTTAAAACACAAAGCAAATCAACAGAGAATCATGAATCTGCATCAAACACAGACAACTGTCACACTGATCCTCAAATAATCTTCAATGAGTCGCTGTCATTAATAAACTGATGAAGTTGGTGAAATGTTCATGCACGGTGACATGTTTGACTCCGGTCTACACACGACACATGAAGGAACAATAGTAGGAAAAATAAACAGATCATATTTACACTTTTAATTTACAACATACAATACTTCTGTATAAAATGTATTTATATTCTATATCTTTGTACAAATGTCTCCATCAGTCTCTGGTTACATTCAGATGTAGAGTTCACTCTGAGGTAGAAGATTTCTGGGGTTTGGTTGAAGAGAGGAAAGGGTTTATAAAGTCACATGACTGCGTGCACAAACCTCTCTATCGTCCTGTTATCAAAGGGCTGCTCATACACACCAGCGCTGGACGCTTCTGTGAGCGCACGGCTCGTGTGTTCCTCCTCACGATCAGAGTCTGTGTTCAAGGCAGTGTATGAATTCTCATGAAGATCAACTCTGTTGTAAGAGCAGAGCTCCTGCTGTGTTCTCCACGGCACTTTACCAAACGTACCTGAGACCAGAGACCACACAAATGAGTCAAAACTGACATATGATGAGTTGAGTTCAAACAAAACAGTGCCGTCACTAAAAGACATTTTTCAGAATGAAAGACCCACCCATATATGATCCAGAGCAGCTCCCTCGCTCACAGTCATCCACACAGAACTGATCCGTCTGCAGGTGAACACCCACGCTCGAGAGCTGCATCACATGATCCATGGGTTCACTGGGGAGTGATGACCTGCAGGTGTAGAAATCTCTCGTCCTGCAGCTGCTGTATGAGTCTCTACACACGAGCCACTGGTCTGAGGGACATAACACAACATCTCATTTAACACACACACACACTTGCAGTGTTGATGTGATGGTGTCGGACTGACCACTGTAGGATTCGGGCAGTTCTGCGTTGTACTGGTTTCCTCTCGGCTGATACTGACACAGCAGCGGGTCAATAGCCACCTCCATGTCTCCTTCACTTCCTGTCTCCAACCGATAGAGACCTACAGGATAAACAAACAAGACGTTCCGTGATTAACAGCCCATCGTTGAAACCTTTATAATGATTTGTGTCATGTTGGCTAACTTTAGTTTATGCGTGCATCTTACTGTTTAAATCTTTGGGTGGGATGTAAAATCCTCCGATGGAGGCGCTCATGTACTGATGTCCGCTGCTGTTATCCGATGGAATATAACTGTCCTGACGCTCCGCTAGAGTCCCCTGAGAGGACAGATAACTCGGGATGTCCGCCGGCAGATTCGTCTCATCTACACAGAAACAAAATCCATGAGATTGAACGGACAGAAAATGAATTGAGGATTACAAGAGTGAGGGGTTGAGATCATGGAAACTGACCCGTGTTAGTGACGCTGCAGTCCTCGTTGCGTCTGCGCGTGTGATATATGATCACCACCCAGACCAGAGACGTGCCCACCACGCAGCAGACCACAGCGATGATCACGATCCCCACAGTGGTCCAGCCGTCATCTTCCAGACCCCCGGCTGATCTCGAGCCCAACGCCCCACCGCCGGCTGAACCAGAGTCACAGTTGGGGTTGGGGAGGACGGACAGATGGACGTTTCCTCGCTCGGTGCCCAGCGGATTGGACATCTCACAGGTGTATGTTCCCGCGTCAACCTCGGCCGCGTCCACGATGATGAGCAGCTGGTTTCCAGCGGCGAAGAAGTGGCGCTCTGTGACGAGAAGAGGACTGTCATCTTTAGTCCAGTTGAGCCGTGGAGGAGGACTGCCGCTGGCGATACACTGAAGCACTGCTGTCTCTCCCTTTACCACGGTACGATCCATCAGAGGTCTGAGGAATGATGGGGTTTCTGCAGGAACAACACAATGTTTTCTCTCTCTCTGAACTTCTAAAGAGGAATAGTTCATCATCATATGATTATCTTACCCAGTACAGTTAGCGTAGCGTTAGCAGAAACAGACCCAGCAGTGTTCTGAGCCGTACAGCTGTACACGCCGATATCTTCAGTCTTCACATCCACAATGAAGAACACGTCATCTTTTGGCATGACGTGCATTCGCCGCTCACGTGCGGCTGGGAAATCAGTTCCTCCGTCTTTCTGCCAGGCGATCTGAGGCGATGGATGTCCACTGGCAGCACACTCCAGACGGGTCGTAGCCCCCGCACGAATCGTCAGATCCATCGGCATTTTCGTGAAGTACGGCAACACTACGAGGAATCAAAGTACAGTGGACCATCTTTAGTTTCGAGACTTTCAGAAATGACAGACTGACAAGATCAGATGACAATGGCTGACACGTGTGTGTGTGTGCTGAACTGTGTGAACACTTACTGTTGACGGTCAGTTTGGCTTTGTTGGAGTATGACGATCCAAAGTGGTTGGAGATGACACACTGATATTTGCCCTCGCTGGAGAACTCAACAGAGCGCAGCTGCAGGGTGGTGGTGTATTCAGTCACCTCGCTCACCTCTCCAGCCTGAGATCTCACGTGAGCCTGGTTATGAATCTCAGCGTCGTTCAGAATCTCGTTGTCTTTCTTCCAGGCGAATGTCATGGGCGAGTCACTGGAGCTGGCGGCCGAGCAAACAAACGTCACGTTTGTGCCTTTGATGGCAGATTGAGTCTCCGGCTGGACGGTGATCTGAGGTTTGGGTAAATCATCTGTGAAACAAGAACAGATGCACACGAGTCAAACACACCAATCTGACCAATGACAGGTGAGGAGTGGGACAACATGATCGACAGCAGTCGGCATTTATGTGTTTGCTTTCTGCGCTGGCCAAACAGAAACAAACAACACACAATTAAAAATAAAATCAATCTGATTTGCTTCAACGCAACACAATGTCAAGTGAAATTTAATTTAAACACACATTGCATGTGAGAAATAAAAGCAGACATGAAGAGATCGTTGCTCACCGCACACAAACTCGTCCTGAGCGACAGTGAAAACACTTTTACCCTTCAGCATGAGCGGATGGGCGCAGCTGGCGTTCACCAGCGGAAGAAACGAATGTTCGGCCACCCACAGAGAAAACCACTTCAGCTGGCAGTCACACAGCAGACTGGACGTGTTCAGGTGCCTGACGGAACGAGAGAGGAACCAGATTCATGAGAAAAAGAGCTGTGACGCAGCTGATGAAGACTTGAAGAGATTCATACTGTACGTACAGCTCTGACAGTCGACTCATCTGAGAGAAAGAGTTAGCTTGAAGAGACATGATGGCATTATTACTCAAGTCCCTGTGATGAGGAGACAAAAGAGATTGCGATATCATCATCATTATCATTATCATCATCATCATCATCATCATCATGTGAAGGACTTACAGCAGCTCTAACAGGTTCAGACCCGTGAAGGATTTTCTGGTGACCGATCGGATTCGATTCCACTGCAGGAACCTGAAGAACAAGAATAATCCTTCAGTTTCACCTCAATCCAGTGTGTATGATGTGTGTATGATGACATTTATAAACACTCACAGTTTCCTCAGGTTATCCAGAGCAGAGAATGGCCCGTTCATGTCCTCAATAGTCCACGAGATCTCATTACTCCTCAGATCTCTGAACAGAAATCAAAACACGTCAGCATGTTCACATGTGTTAAAATGAACCGCAAAGCAAATGACCTAACAAGAGCTCATGACTACGTTTCATTCAACACGCAATTCAAACAAGAATGTGCGCTGTCTCTTTCAGAAACAAGATTCCTAACACTCCGGCCATGTGTGCTCATTAACGTCCCCTTCCCCGAACACACGTGACCTGTGCTGACCTCTGAGCTGAACAACATTTGGTTCTGTTTAAGAAAGAATCCCACAGCCCCGGCACACATACACGAGCAAACTCCAAATCATTTGTATCATGACGAGTAAATAAAGGAATCATCACTACATGTTTAATAACTGAACTGAAAACAGTGATGTCATTGTGAAACTCACAGCGTCTGCAGACTGGTGAGACCTCTGAACGCTCCGTCTGCGATGAAACTGACGTGATTGTCTCCAGCGCTGAGCTGCTCCAGAACACTGAGACCCATGAAACTGCCTTCATCCAAGCGACTCAAGTGATTCCAGCTCACATCACTGTCACACAAACACACCCGTCAACACATCATCGACTCTCTTATATCCAATCATACAGGAAATGATGTCACTCACAGCTGGGCCAGTTTCTGGCAGAACTCCCACGAGTCGGGTTTAATGCGACTGATGCTGTTGTGTGAGAGATGCAACTGTTGTAGCGCACGGAGACCGTAGAGCCAACCCTTATTGACCTCCGTCAGGTTATTATACTCCAACTGCCTGCTCACACACACACACACACATCAAGAACGCGCTCGTTTCGTTTCATTCCCTATCTAGTGTTGAGTATCCAGTTTTACTCACAGAACTTCCATGTTACTGAGACCCCAGAAAGCTCCGTCCATGAGTCGAGTGATGCCGTTCTTCTGGATCTTCAGCGAGAGCAGACTGTGAAGCCCTTGAAACGTCAAACCCTCCACACGTCTCACACGGTTCCTGCTCAACTCCCTGCCGACGGATCACAGTGACAGTGCTTAAAACACTCGTCAGATGGCTGAGAGGATGAGATATGTGCGTGTGAACTTACAGATGCTGAAGGTGAGGCAGCTGGAAGAATTTAGCCGGGATGGAGTTTAGACGATTTTTATTGAGCTGTAACACCAGCAGTGATCCAGACACATTACTGAAACAGCCATGCTCCAGAAGAGAGATTCGATTACTGTTCAGAAACCTGCACACACACGCACACAACTGAATTAATGAAAGAACTGAAGATGTTCTCACACACAGCACAGTTCAGTGAGGTAAAACACAAACTCACAGGTTTCTGAGAGGAAGTGGAGGAAAAGCTCCGGATCGCACTTCCATTATATTGTTGTTGCTAAGGTCCAGCGTTTCCAGGGCGTCCAGTGAAGCGAGGCGTTCTGATGATATTCTGGAGATTTTGTTGTTCGCTCTAGATACAGAGAGAAAGTACATAAGATTTCAGAGAGCGAGCGAGCCGACAGCAGACACTGAGATGACTTTCTAGGGTTTGCACAGATAGTGCAGAATAAAAACATTCAGAGACCCTAAAAACACAACCGACGAGTCTACAAAAGAGATCACACTCCAGTCTCTCTTTTTAGTTTGAAACCACAACAACAAAAAGAAAAACTACACATGTATGAAATCATGAATGGGTTGTGCTGTGCAGGGGTGCATTCTGGGAAACATGTTGTGCTTTTGTGTGGAAATGAGTCAGAGGTGTTGAGGGAGATGATGATAACACTTCAGACGTGTTTCGGCACATCCGTCGGGAGAGAATAAACAAACGATGCAATGCAATTAAAAAAACCTGAAGTGAGGAATTTCACAGATGACTTACAGAACACAATCTACACAGACACACTCATATACACAACAACTTTACAATAAAAATGATGACGATGATGAATCTCTTCTTCCTTCTAGACAATAAAGGAGAAAACACTACACCAACCACAACTCTTTCCTTAAAGACCAAGACCATCACAAGAAAACAAAGAGATGAGAGTTGACTCGGACGTCATGATCAGATCTCAAAGGGAAAGTCATGATGATGCTTCAAATGACCATAAAATTGTGCGTGTGTGTGTGTGCTCAGCTGAGTGAGTGAGTGTGTGTGTGTCAGTGTGTGCTCAGCTGTGTGTGTCTGTATGTGTGTGTGTGTTCAGGTGTGTGTGTGTGTGTGTTTAATCTCCCGCCTCTCAGTTCAGTCAAACAAGTGCTGTATTGTGTCATTCTGTTTAAATTTGTTCAACCAATTTTCAGCAAATAAGGCTGTTAAAGGCTGTTAGTTAAATCACTGCCGTCAGTCTCTCGCACACACACGCGCACACTGTGCAATATATTTTTAGTAGTAAGCTCAGCACAAGTCCTGTCTTATGTCTACAAACTTTACACAATAACATTAACCTGAACTTCATATAACAACACATTACATTCGAATTCTTTAAATGTGTATCAGTGATTATCTAAAACTATTTCAACTAGTTTTCACTCCTTTATTTATCATTTGTATGCATGGGTCTTTAAGAATAAAACTCATTTTGACTCATAAGAGTCATTTTAAATGAAATAACGACCAGCCTCAGAATTTCAGATCCAGCACATGCACACACATTCATCTCCATTTAACTTAAACTACACGTAAACATCACTTGTAAAACTCATTTGACCTACTCATTAAATCCTCACGTGTCATAAAAACAGTTCTGACTATCCACCGCGGTATAAAACAGCGTAGAAGAATCTTGACAGTTAACATGTCACATAATACACAAAAATAACACTGTAAGACAAGAACAGTGAAACTCTCTTTTATATTTTGACACTATCTGTCAGTCTAAAGCTGCTGGAAATTAATGGTAAAGCCAATATTAGCCGTAAACTAACAGCTCTGAATGTTTTCTTATAATAATTCATATTTTCATAAAAATGGTAAAATGGTTTTATCAGCAAGGCACCGGTGCTGAACGTGTAGAATTGAACAACACAAGCCAAAAGACACAAATGAAAGCCACAGACGCCATCAGAGAGAAAACACCATCCAAACTCAAAGTGTGTACTGCTACAAAGAGCAAAACACACAACACACCCTCTTCAGAAACAGCAATGTTAGAATATCATACTGTATAGTCTAATGAAAATAAAGCCATGGGATACTAGATATAATGCACATTTCTCTTGATGAATGATTCAAAAGTAGAACACATGATGATGAATGAATCACAGTGAACATTGATGATGAAATGACACGAGCAATCTCTTATACTCACAGAATCAGACTGCTCAGATTCACAGCGCTTGGACCCAAATCTGGTATCGACTCAAACTCATTGTTGTTCAGTTTTCTGTGAACATAAAACCATGGGGTTACAGATGTCAGCTGTGACATTAAAACACAAACGAAGAGAAATATTCACGAGTGTTCTTACATCTCAATGAGGTGCGGCAGACTGGAGGACAGAGCTTCTGGAAACGTGCGTAACCTGTTGTGGCTCAGATCCCTGTAAAGACAACATCATCATGAGACACAAGAACACCACAAACCATCCAGAGAATCTGTGACCCTCGAGAAAAACAAAAACTGACCGACATGAGAGAGTTTAAACACAGCCACACTCACACATTAATATCAACATCATACCAGAACAGAAAAACCCCTCTCTGACCGTCACAGTATTTCTGTGAATTTATTTCATCTCCAGCTGATCCCGGCTCCATCTGGACTCCATCAGACGTGACGGCGAGCGGCCAGAGAATCTTACGACTGCTAATCTATTCACAATGCAGAGAAAGTGACGGCACATCTGATTCCTAACAGCAAATCACGTGTGTGTTCTGAGACAGCGCTCATACAACATCATTACACACACTGACACACAACAGCCAGATACACATGTCAGTTAATCCAGCACCTGATAAACCCTCAAGAAATCATGACGTGTGTTTTATAGAGCCAGACTTAACTGTGTTTCTGACATCCGAGAAGAGCCACAGACACACAAACACAGAAGAGATTTACACAACACTCACATCTGTTATGATAAGACGATAACACAATCTTCAATCTTCAGTGACTGTTCAACACCATTTAAAGGGACAGTTCAGGCAAAAATTTTAAATTCTTAAATTATTTATTCACCCTTATGTCATTCCAAACCTGTATGAGTTTCTTTCTTCTTCAGAACACAAAAGATATTTTGAAGAATGTTGATAATCAAACAACACTGAACTCCATTGACTTCCATTGTATGAACACAAAACCACAGAGACATTTCTCAAAATATCATCTGTTGTGTTTTACTGAAGAAAGACTCACATACAGATTTAAACCACATGACGGTGAATAAATTATAACAGAATTTTGATTTTCGACAGAATGAAACCTTTAGTGATGATATCGGAGATACTTTGATGTACTGAATGATTATCGTGTATTTACTTTAAGACACTTTATAAATGTTTCATTGAAGTGTGTATTTGACTGGTTTATTTTCCAGTCAGAAGTAAACGTGTTAAAGCTGTGAAGAGTTTGTCTGGGATATCTGACTCTGCAGACAGAAAAAAACGCTCCTCTTTCCAGATGTAAATCGTGAAAAGATTTTTCCTTCTATTTTTCCATTCTGGCAGTGAGAGATCTCTCAGGCAAAACCTAGAGCACCCCCCCCTCTCTCCCTCTCCCTCTCCCCCTCTCCCTCTCCCTCTCTAATGGCTTCCATCTCTGGTTGAGTTTAGCTGCTAATTCAGCAGAAATAATGGGCCCGGAGAAAACAAAAGCTCTGCCAATTTACTGCATTAACATGTGCTGCTCATAAATTAACATGCCAGAAAACTCCTGCACCCTACTGAGGGCTCCACACTCACTTCACTCACAATACAACAAACCTGGAGATCTCTGAAGTTCAGTTTCTAAAGTATTGTGTCTGCAGCACACATGTCATGGGTTCAATTCCAAGAACACACACACAAATATATAGAAACTCTGCATAGTAAATGTACACAACGACCTTCATAAAACAACAACAACCAAACACACACTTCAAATAGCTAATTTTATTTCTGTAAAACATTGAACTAAAGTGCACAACGGTAAAGTATAAAACAGACAATAAAGTCTGTTTGTTCTTTATATATAAATAACAAACATGCAAATTAAGTGAAAACTGTGAGTGAAAACAAAACACTAATTTATCTGATCAAACTTGCCACACACTTCTTATTTCCATTGTACACTACATCTGACATTATATTTAATATATAATGTGTACATGATGTGATATTTGCCATTTTTCTATTGTAATCTGTATTAAACACAATCTTCTCAACACACATTTCTTTACTTTCTCACACGCAGACTCGTATTTTATTTTGTTCTTTAAAAGTTTATCAAGTTTAATGTAAAACTTTGTTTGTTTGTGCTCATGCCTTTAAATAAACACACAAACACAGAGAAAAAATCAAAGTATGTTTTTACACATTGTTGCACTAACGTTATATGAGGAGGACTGTTTACACTTCTGCTCGTGTTTGTTTTTCGTTGTTTTGCAGCTCAACTCTTCCTGTACGTTTATTAAAGAGAAGCAGTAGTATTTTGTGCAGATTTATCATCAGTCAGGTATATTTTTGATAATGTATTTGTTGGATATTTTGAGGTGATTTTCCAATCACAGACACAAAGGAAAGTAAATCACTTACAGACGCGTGATCCACGCGGGGAGTCTCTCCACACTTCTGCCGTGTTTTAACCGACTACAATCCGCCAAAGACCCCGCACACGAGCACACAGACGGACACGAGTCCGGTTCCGACCCACCCGAGTCTCCGTGAATCACTTTAAATCCCGAGCAGAGAAAATAAAACAGCGCGAGCCACACAGCGCGAGCTGGCTGCGACATTTTCAAACCGAAAAACAAGCGTCCAAAAATAAAAATCCTCACAGTTTAATCTCACGCGACTATAAAGAGAAAAGTTCCGCTCGAGTTTTAGTCAATTTAATGAGTTTTTCGTGTCGAGAATCGCGCAAACATCAGCGACTGGCCGTCCGCTCCATCTCCACAAGAAACTTTTTCCACCGCGGCGCGCTGGGACATTCCGACGTGCGCGCTCCCGTGACGCTCGATCTCCTTGCCGAAGGTAACAGAGAGAGGCATTCTGGGTACTGTAGTTCATCACCGATAGAAAGAAAGAAAGAAAGAAAGAAAGAAAGAAAGAAAGAAAGAAAGAAAGAAAGAAAGAAAGAAAGAAAGAAAGAAAGAAAGAAAGAAATGTATCTTCATCACCATATAAACAGCACGATCATGAGTCTATTGTGTGTTTGCTGTCATCTGTTCCTGCATTAGGAGGTGTGAATCCCCCCCACCACACCACCATCTCAATGTGATGTTTGACTTCCTCAACCCATTGGGGGGACAGAGGGGGATGGATCGAATCTTTAATTTTCTGTTCTGAGCTCATGCTTTTGTCAGTCCATCAGTGAGAATGACAAGTGTGTTACTGGTGCATTATTGTTACTGGTTTGTTTGTCCTACATAATCAAATCAGGCATAAATCAATTCTTATTAAATAAACCCTCTTTGTTTTAATTGCTAAACATGAAAATGACCTGAAGCAAACGAGACTGTCAGTGTCAGAGAGATCACAGTCTGTGTCTGGACACGGCTCTAATGATGAATTATCACATCTGTCAGTCAATTTATTAACACTCAACACTCAAACTTTTCTAATATTCACAGACTGTAAATAGAGATTGAAATGTTGAAGTTAAATATCTGAAGTATTAAAATGAAATCATGTAGCATTGACAGCAGCTCACTGGAGATCTTAAATATGATAATAAATGAGAAGATGAGAAATTCTTTCAGAAGAATCAAAGCTCTTGTATGTCAGTAGTATACAGTCGTGAGTGAGGAGCAAGTTTCTGCTCCGATGGCGTGAGGTGTGGCCAGGTGCCAGTCATTATGCTCAGAATAGCAACAGCTAGTGAAAAAGTGTCTTCCCAGCATGCATTGCTCTGCCGGCTCTTCTCCGCCAGCACAAACATGAGCTGAGGGGTGGTATGATGGAGTGAGATGTTTTTTACAGGTGATGGAAGGTTTCCACTGGACACACAAGAACGGCTGATCATATTTCTCCTGCAGATATCTGTGTGAGTGTGTGTGTGAGAGAGTGAGTGCGTGTGCATGTGTGGGTGTTCATGTTTTTATATACCGATGGGGACCTAAACCTGAACGCACACCAACACATGGGGACTCGTGTTACCGTGGGGACCAAAATTGAGGTCCCCACGGGCACAAAAGCTCATAAGTTGTACAGAACAATATTCTTTTTAAATCTAAAAATGCAAAAAAGTTTTCTACGATCTTTAGGTTTAGGGGTAGGGTTAGGGGATAAAATATACAGTTTGTACAGTATAAAAAACATTACGCCTATGGACTGTCCCCACAGAGATAGTAAACCAGACATATGCGTGTGTGTGTGTGTGTTTTGTGGAGGAATTCTGGGTATTTGAGAACCGATGATAGATTCAGTGAAGTTAATGCTGCTTAATCAAACATCACTACATCACGACTGCTCCAACCAGAGCTACACTGACTGAACTCTGCTGTTTGTGTCAAGCCATGAGACAGAAGAATCACTGATGAGACCTCCTTAATGTGTCCGTTATTTCTCCTAGACACCAATAAGATCAAATGGAGAGCAAATAGGAACTTCTGTTTAAGTCTCATGTGTGTCTCAGATATTTCTCCTGAAAACGAGTCAGAAATCTGACAAATGTGTCTGTCAGAGTTTGAGAAGAGATGTCAACAAAGTGTCAAACTGAGCTTAGATTTGTCAAGTCTGCAATCAAAAGTCGATATTATTGAAGATCTCAATATGAACTCAAACATTTCTCAGTGAGAACACACAGCAAATGTTTAGAATCAATCAGAACAAACGATCAAGCACTCTGAACACACTGTGATGGTGATTTGTGCGCTCAGATTTTCTTCTACAACATTAAAAAATGACCAAACTAGAATGTGAGCAGAATGAGGAGAGAAACACACATTCATGAGATGAGCTCTTGTGTGGTTTCAGGTCTGAACGCTCAGGGTTTGACGTTCAGCTGACAGACGGCTGAAGTGGAAGGTGTTTCTGTGAGATGTGTGGCCATAGACCCGAGAGCCCAGAAACAAAACAAACTCTGTGAGAGTCTTATAAAGAGCTCAGTGTAGCGCTCACGACTCTCAGAATTAATGACATTATGCACTGAATCATTCACCAAACACACGCTAAGAGTCTCTTACAAATCCAGTTGACTTCATGTTACTTCTCACAGCTTGCTCTTTTGTAGAGACTGGAATAATCTCAACTTTATTTCTCCTAACGTTAATCATTAACGAGTTCTTCAAATGTGTGGTTTTAATTGTAGTGCCATTCAGTCCTCGGTTTTTATTTTGGATTCAGTCACAGATTTACTGTCAGGTCACAGCAGTCAGAATCAATCGAGGACTAATGAGGACACACACTAACTTAATTAATATAACAAGTGAACAAGATTTGACTTTTGACTGGAGGCTTAAACTATTGACTGTTTGAAATGTAATTATCTTGTTCACTGGAGCATGTTCCTCATCATTCAACAACACAACACAACACACACAGTCACTTTACAACAACTTTTAGATGATTTGTTTTAAAGAAAAGAAAGCCTAAATGACATTGTTTGAAAACATGAAAGATAAATATTTCAGCTTCTCTTTGTAAATCTCTGTCTTTAAGGGCATCTGTACCTCTGGCCAGTGTGTGAAAACACTGAAAATGAAACTAAGCGGAGCAGGTGATCCGTCCTGTCATCTGTCTTCAGTCACTCCAGAGAAAAACACAGACAGAGAATTGAAAGAGAGAGAAAAAACACAAAACAGTAGAAATGAAGTTGAAGAATCGAAACGGTGAAACATTCAGCTCCTCAGAGAAACGTAAAAAAAGACCACACCATCACATCTGTGAATGATGTGTTTTTGAGTGTGTGTTTGTATAGAGTCACTACTAGTGAGAGCGTCTCATTTCACACTACACACTTTTACTGTTTTTATGGTTTGTGGTAGACACTTTAAGACCACAAAACCCAAAGCAGCCGACGACCGCCACATATAATGAAATATTCAGATTGAAGCACTAACTTGTAGTGTGTGTAGAAATGTTTTCAAAAACATGTTGTGGACCACAATTACACACCACAGTGTTTGATCTCTTTATTACTGAAAGACATGAGAAGATAAGTTGATCTAAATTCATTGACAGTCACTTCTGTTTATCTACAACAGCAATCACCTGAGATGAGCATGTTAACATATGGACATGACATCAACCCAAGTCAAAACACACATTTTAATAACACTGCACTGCTTTGGTAAATCATTCTAATATTGATCAAAAACATACATTCAGTATGAATTAACTAAATGGTTTTTAAAGAATGGTTATATGCAGTAAATGTTTAAGTAAAATGAGAAACCAAAGAGACAGCAGCTGTTGTGTGAGAGTTTGTGGCGTTAAACAGCAGGAGAGATTTGTAAACACAAGAATTCAACATCATCAGCCTCCTGCCGTGTCAAAACTCCTACTGAGTAAAGTTTGATTTTAAACAACTAACTCAGAGCAGAAATTAATTCATTTTTAAACTCAAAAACTACAATTTAGAAAATGTGTTTAATGAACATAAAAACATTAGCAGGAGAAACACACAGTTGTGTGCTGAAGAGACAAATGCTCTCACATCTCTCCCCTGTCCTTCTGTCTGAGGAGTTTACAGATGCCAAAAGGTTAATGATGAGTCTGAAGAAACACAAGAGAACCTGCTTTAACATACATGTGTGTAGTAAAACACAGCTGCTCAATCACTTGTATCCCACCCACCTTGTCTCAGAGGTAGGTGGGGAGAGGTGTGTGTGTGTGTGTGTGTGTAAGAGAGAGAGAGCGAGTCCACACTGCACACAGAATCAAGTGGAAACAGAGCTGCACTTTTTAATCTCATGTCCAAACTATACACACATCAGAGAAACATTCTTCCCACAGTTAACAAACTTCCACAAAGACTTTATCCAGTTTCAACAAAAGGACAAGATTTCATACATACTGGGAGAAAACTCAGTAAGCTCAAACCTAGCTGCAAGATATGTCAAGTCCTGCCATGACAAAAGAACAGCCAGCACAACACAACAAAACACTGACACAACACACACAAACTGACATTATATGACAGGATCCTGTCACCCTCACTGAGAACTGTCATCAATACTTTGCTCTTTTTCTGTTTATATTGATATGTATATATAGATACTTTATACTTTTATTTTATTTTTATCTTAATCTGTATTTGCGCAGAATGTTTATATTTAATTTTCGGCAATGTAAAAATTTGTAAAAAGAGTGTGTGTTCAGCACTGCCTTAGCTTTTAAAAACGTCTCTCTCTCACACACACACACACACACACACACGCACACGTTCTGTCCGCAGCCACACGGCCTCCTCACACTCTTCCAGTGCAAACACACATTTCCAATGGATCCATTGACTCAATTCTTACTTTCGGCCATAGAAACCTACAGCACAAGAACAAAGTAAAAATCTATATCAGTATGTTTGGATGCAGGAGTTACATCATTCACTTTTATACATTCAGACAATATTTTCACTGTAATGTTAAAGGTGAATCAGGTTCAGTGGTTAAATAAATTCAATGGCGCCACCTAGAGGCAGTGACAATACCGTAAAAAAATAAACGCCAGAAAACCCAAAACAACTAAATCTGTCTAAAAGACACAAACACAGAATACTGTATGTGTGTCTTAAACAAAAACCTAATGCATCGTGAACACGACTTTATTTCCAGGGGGATATTCCAGAAAGCAGGGTTAACTTCAGCTAAACCCTGAACTCTGGGTTGGTTAACCCAAACCTTGCTTACTCGGAGTATGTCGGTTCCAGAACACGTTTGTGTAACGTTAATCAACCTCCCGCAAGTTACTCAGAGTTAACGCGCGCTCACGGGAAAAACATGAAGACAATGGATCACAGATTTCACCTTTTTTTTTACCGAAGACTGTACAAAGTGCGGGATTAACCGAGGTAGTGGTTTAAAATGTTAGGCCCAGTCACATGTCTAATGTATCATGTAGCCTAATATATATCCCTTTCAAATACACATACATTTTCTTTTTTGTTTGTTTCTTTTGACTTTGTTTGCTTAAAGGCCATGGCTTTCCAAATGTTAAATGAGGTGTAAAAGGCCTATCTTGAAAGACCAATAACAAATTGTAATTTCAAGAAAGGCCTTTTAATATCGTAGGAGGCTGAGGATCAGAAAAAACGTTATTAAGAAATAAAGATAGTGTGAAAACACTTTAGTCTTTTGATGTAATTTATGATGTATCCGAATTAAAGTGATAAAGGGATGTTAAATCTGTAAACACTATGTTATACACTATGCCATAGGTGTATAATTAAACTTATCCTGGGAATCAATCAGCTCTGAGAAAAGTGACGTTTATCTGAGGCAGTGAAGCCACTCCCCATGTATCTCTCGTTCCAAATTAAAGTGATAAAATGTTACAGAGAAAACCTTTTGCTGCTAAGTGTTCATTTGTATTGTATATTTATATTTATCGATTATAATTCAAAACACATTCATATCAGTATTATATGACTTGATAATCAATATTAATATTAATAAATGAAGAGTTTGCTTTCAAAATGAGTTAACTCCGTTTTAGAAAAAATTCAAACATCTTGTTTTTTATTATGTTATCATGTTTTTATTGCGTTAGTTAAGCTGTATTTCTTGAGTTATTAAGGCTTAAATCAAAACAAACCAATTGCAGCTTGAGTGATTTTAATTGGAATGCACAATAAAAATAGAAAATTTCACAATAGAAAATTTAAAAAATGGAGTTATCTCATTTTGGAACAAAACTCTTATTTATTAATTTATATTAAACATAGCATTTAAATTAATGTAACTAAGTTATATTCTTATAAAAACAAACTTGAATATATAAAGCATTTTAAAGTAATGACGCATACATATTATCTTTTGATCTTATTGTAAACCTATATAAATAGTTAAATTCAATTTATTCTGGATTGATATAGTCAGTAGCTGCCTTCTCAAACTTTCACTGCAGCAGTGTTTATTCCTGCCCTGCAAATGTGTTTCAATTCATGATATTTTTTCATAATGATCTCTTCATCTTAAACAGAAAAGTCAAATTGATGATGCTTTCCATGTTCCGTGTGATCGGCTGTTTGCCGCACAAACTCAAACCTAAATTGACAGAGAACGTTTAAAGCGTTGTGCTACAGCTGAACCGGATCTAAACCAGGTTGGGTTTGTCTGGTTTTGTCAACTCAAAACTTACTCTGCAACTCAGTGTTTGTTCACCTCGCTTCGTGATACAGGCCACAGGTCTAGATGTGCATAAATACATGTAATATTCCTACAACACGCACGCACGCTTAGTTGAAAAGTACGAGTAACGTTATACACAAAAAGGAAATTTCGACTGTTTAAACAATCCTCATAAAAACATGTTTCAAAGCAATCGACACCGATTAAGTGTTGTGTACCTGCACGCCGTTAACGAGTTGAGCTCATGCGTCCGTTCTCGGTTAGCTGACGTTGCTAGGTAACTACTACTTCATCTTCTGTGGATTTATTTGCGGGTTGCAAACAAACTGTAAAGGTGCATACCGCCACCTACTGTGCTGGAGTGTGACGAAGTTGAGACCTAAGATTTCTATATTCTGTTTTCAGACCACTATTCCTCAAGCACGTAATTAAGGCTAACTACTCAACCCGATTCTACTCCTGTCTTTAAAATATTTAATAAAGTAGATCCTGTAATAAAGTAAATGCTGCTTGGTAACTTCCGCTCAGTTTACCTCATTTATATTCACCGCCCTCTTTTAAACCAATCGCATAAGCCCAACAGACGAATACTACGTTGCGTCATTAATATTAACGAGCCCAACCTCCGCCGTAGAAGCGGACGGTGCGTGACGTCACCACGGGCGTACGCGAAGCGAGCGATTGAAGCGCGCGTGCGGAGCGTCTTTCTGCAGCAACAGCAACAGAGACTGAAGGTCAGAGAGGCAGACACAGACAGACAGTGACAGACAACAGGTAAATAAGGCGATTTTAAATTATGACATTTATTCTGATGATTGTGTGTGTGTGTGTTCGGAACCGTCCCGTTATCACAAGGATGCTGAACAGGATCGGGGATGTGATGTGAATGTTGTTTTTCTTTCTTTATTCATGTCATGTCAGGTGTAAATATTTAGACAAATATCCGATGCTTGATATCAGATTGATACAGGGATTGATGTATCTCCTCCATGCACACTGTCCAGTGCTCCCTCATAAGCACTCATCAGATAGACAGCAGCATTGATGCTCTATATTTATCCAGATTAAGCAGGTTTTGCTCATCTGGGTCACTTCAGCCTGTGGATTTATATTATTACCGAGGGTCACGTGATCTCTGTGTCTGTGAATAAATGTCATTCAGTGCGCGTGTGCGTGCGGACTTGGTTTTTATATGTTAGTGGGGACCTAAACCTGAATGCACACCAACTCATGGGGACCCGTGTCACTGTGGGGTCCAAAATTGAGGTCCCCACGGGCACAAAAGCTTATAAATTGTACAGAACGATAATTTTTGAAAATCTAAAAATGCAAAAGGTTTTCTACGATCTTTAGGTTTAGCGGTAGGGTTAGGGGATAAAATATACAGTTTGTACAGTATACAACTCATTACGCCTATGGACTGTTCCCACGGAGATAATAAAACATACCTGTGTGCGTGTGTGAAGACACAGAAACTGCAGATTATAATTCGTCATGTGTTTCACATCTTCTGTGTTTCTGTATTTATATCATCACAGGGTTCAAGATTAGCAGATATAACCTGAATATTATAAACATCCTCAGTGTGTCTTGTTAAATGTGATATGAGAAATGTTTAATGTGACTGTGTGATCATGATAATGTACCGATGAAAGTCACAGCAGGAGGGTGAGAATCATGAAGGTGTCAACACACGATGACCTGCGGCTGTATGACGTGCTTTTTATTCATCCTGTGAAATTAGACACTGTGATGTGATTTCAGTGTAAAATGAATTTAAGCGTGTTAGTAAATCTGTAACACACACGCACACTCAGTCTGATTATGCCGGGACATTCACACCGGTCATGTGCTGTAGTTTTGTTTCCTTGAACAACCTCTGAATGTCTCAGATCAGAGTGTGTGCAGTTATAAAGAGGATTGTTTTGTTTTGTTTTCCTTTGAACTTTTCTTTTCATTTTGTGATATCTCAACATTCACGTGTTTCTACTGATTTATGCGAGATGAGGCGGACGTCCGTATGATTGTCATTAGTAAAGACCCCCGCAGGGTCTCGCCGCACAACTCCATCGAGTCTATTGTTCCTTAAGTTTTTCCCTCGCTGTGGGAAACTTTAGACGTTGTTGTTGTACTTCAGTTCTTTGGGCCTTTAAACACACAGAGACCTTCAAAGTGTCTTCAGAAAGTGTCAACAGTTCTTTCCTTCCGTTCACTCCTGCTTCATTCTTTAAAGACACACTCACCTTTCACCCAAAATGAAGAAAGAGTCTGCGTACAGGAGGAATTATCAACACACCGGCGGATCGATCAACATCACGTCCCTTTGAAAACTCATGAGATCTTTTATACGTTGACTTTCTTTTTTTAGGTGGGTTCAGCTCCCGTGTTACTGTACTTCCTGTTGAAACAGGAAGTTGTTGTGGGGCATACAGTATCAACGGGTGTGTCTCTGTTTAAATAGACTGCAGCTTAATTTGCGACGAATTCTCACACGATCACACCTGAAAAGTCAGAAGCGATGCAAACACTTATCACTGAAATATCTAAACACTAAAGTCACTGATGCTCGAACGTCTTCAGTCTGATTACTGAGGATTTATCAAACAAAACTCTTCACAGGTGAGTGTTTTATGGATGTGATAATGCCCTCTGTCCACTGCAGAGAGCCACAAATCATGATTCATGCTCTAAAGACAACAGAGAACACCATCTCATTAAATATTCATGAGACACAGTCTTAAAGACACAGACACACTGTTCAAACTCATTCTGTCGTGATGAAGTACAGCATGTGTCCTATACAGTCAGCTTGACCTAGACGTCACCCGGCTGGTCTTCAGTGTGTGCGTGTGTGTGTGCATGTGGGAAGGGTAAACCCTACGGTATGAGGACAAAATGTCCCCACAAAGATGGCAATATCCAAAATCCTTGTCCTTGTGGGCACATTTTTTTGTGGAGGAAACAAGCTTATAAATCATACAGAATTAACTGTTTTGAAAATCTAAAAGAGCAGACAGTTTTGTGTGATTGTTAGGTTTAGGGGTAGAGAATATGATATACAGTTTGTACAGTATAAAAACCATTGCGTCTATGGGATGTCCCCATAAAACATGGAAACCCAACATGTGTGTGCATTCAGTTCATGTAACAGCTGTATATATACAACAGTAGAAGTGTGTAAAGTGAGGTAAACGTGTGTGACCTCACACACAAACACATGCAGAGTTTCAGGTAAAAGTGTCACCTGACGCTCACGTTGATGAAGTGTAGACGTCATGAGCTGGAACAGGCCGGTTTAAACAGGACGTGTGATTGGTTAATGTGAGTGAATGAGAATGAGGAGTGTGTCATTTGTGTCGTGTGTTTGACTGATGGTGCAGGACAAATGAAAGAAATGTGTGCGTCTCCTCACGCTTTCATACAGAATCACATGACTCATCGGAAATATGACGTCAATCACTTCACAATGACTTTGAAGAAAGGTTGTGTGGATTTCAAGCATGTAAAAGCTTACACATGATTTTGTTTTGTTTAGTATCACATAACCTCTCTGCGTGTGCGTGTTTTGAGTGTATCTGGAGTGTTTGTCTCGAGAAGTGAAATATCATATGATAAGAATCACCGGGAGTGTGTTTGGTTTGTAAACACTGGATGGATTTCGTTACACCTGTAGCCACACACATATTTCCATGAACTGAAGCAGCAGGGGAATGAGAGGCAGGGTTTTGTGTGTCAGTCACATGTTCAGATGTGTGATCTCTTCAGTTCTTGTAGAATGACAGGACACACACACACACACACACGTTTATAAAGTTGTTTTGTGCGTTTCAGTGATATTCAGGGTTTGACATGCCTCCCCCCGTTGGACCACCAGCCGTTCCGCCTCCAGACGGTGGGTGGGGTTGGGCCGTGGTGGGCGGGGCCTTCATCTCTATCGGATTCTCCTACGCTTTCCCGAAGGCTACCACTGTGTTCTTCAAAGACATCCAGAGAATCTTCGATGCGTCGTACAGTCAGGTGGCGTGGATCTCGTCCATCATGCTGGCCGTCATGTACGCTGGAGGTACAAACTCAAGGGTTCACTCCGTGTTTTTGTGGAGGGCTTCATGTAATATTCAGCGTAACACAGTGAGCAGGTGCACAAACTGCTTTAATTCAATTCATTACTGCACAGATTGACTTCTCTGTTTAACATTAAACACCTGTTTTAATCTCACACAACTGATCATCAAATATTCATTTACAGCTGGTGACTTTCACAAGCACACATCAATTTGAACAACACGATCAGATTAATCACAGACACTTTAACATCAAATATAGAGACAAAAACACATTCCACTAATAATTTATTGTAAAGATATTTTAAAAGTACAATGACTTTATAAGCCAGGCAAAACAATGATCTTAAAGTGATAGTTCACCCAAAAATGAAACCTTTACTCACTCTCAGGTTTCCAAAACTGTAGGAGTTTCTTTGTTTGGTTGCACACAAAGGAAGATATTTGGAAGAATATCAGTACCCAAACAGCTCTCATCCCCCATTTACTGAAATAGTATTTCTTTTCCCCACTATGGCAGTAAATGGGGGATGAGATCTGTTTGATTACTGACATTCTTCCAAATATCTTCCTTTGTGTTCAGCAGAACAAAGAAGTTTATACAGGTTTGGAACAACCTGAGGGTGAGTAAATGATGAGAGAATTTTCATTTTGGGGGCGAACTGTCCCTTTAATGATTGTAAGCATGTGAAATGTAAATCTATATAATGTTTGTGTTTTGCGTAGGTCCTATCAGCAGTATTCTGGTGAACACATACGGCTGTCGTCCCATCATGATTCTGGGTGGTTTTTTGTGTGCTCTGGGTATGATCAGCGCTTCATTCTGTAATAATGTCCTGCAGCTTTATATCTGTATTGGAGTGATAGGAGGTGAGTGTCATGATTCTTCACACACACGTTCACGTTTTCACACTGAATGTTAATAGTGACGGACGCTCGCGTCTCATTTCAAAGGTTTCGGTCTGGCCTTCAACCTTCAGCCGGCGTTAACAATGATCGGAAAATACTTCTACAAGAAACGACCCATCGCCAACGGTTTTGCCATGGCCGGAAGTCCGGTGTTCCTCTGCACCCTCGCTCCGCTCAACCAGTATCTCATCAATGAGTTTGGATGGAGGGGCAGTTTTCTCATTCTCGGCGGTCTTCTGCTCAACTGCTGCGTGGCCGGATCCCTCATGAGACCCCTGAAAGCCCCTCCGAACCAAACCAAGGCGCTTGAGGAGAAACCCGTGGCCTCCAAGACAGAGAAGAGCACGGCCTGGCAGACCATCAACAAATATCTGGACCTGTCGCTCTTCAAGCACCGCGGCTTCCTCATCTACCTGTCGGGGAACGTCATCATGTTCCTCGGGTTCTTTGCGCCCATCGTCTTCCTGTCCCCCTACGCCAGAGACAACGGGGTGGACGAGTATCGGGCGGCCTTTCTTCTGTCCATCCTGGCCTTCGTGGACATGTTCGCTCGGCCGTCTATGGGACTGCTGGCTAACTCGCGCTGGGTCCGGCCCAGGATTCAGTACTTCTTCAGTTTCGCCGTGTTGTATAACGGTGTGTGTCACCTCCTGTGCCCGCTGGCAGAGACGTACACCGGGATGGTGGTGTACGCCATCTTCTTCGGCTTGGCGTTCGGTATGGTGAGCGCGGTTCTGTTCGAGACGCTGATGGATCTGGTGGGGGCTCAGAGGTTCTCCAGCGCCGTGGGTCTCACCACTATCGTCGAGTGCTGTCCGGTGCTCATCGGTCCACCTCTGGCAGGTAGGAGTTATTCTTCTTTTCAATGATTTTATCCCTCGAAGACGTGAAGAATGCTAACACAAAATCGCCTGCAGGGAAGTTAGTGGACGTCACCAAGAACTACAAGTACATGTATCTGTGCTGTGGATCTGTGGTGGTGTTGGCCAGCGTCTGGCTCTTCATCGGTAACTTCATCAACTACAGACTGCTAGAGCGTGAACACAAGCAAAACCAGACGTCTGAGCGGCGGGAGAATCAGGAGCAGACGAACGCAGACGCTGAAGCATCACAGCAGCTCTGTGAGGATCAGGACGGTGTTGTACAGCGAGAAACAAACATTTAAACTCTCGTGAGGTCTTTAACACACTGCCAAAACACATCATAAAGTGTGAGTGTTAGAAAGACGTTACTCCAGTGTTACACATCATAACATGTCTTGATAAACACGCGTGTCACGGCCACTAAACAAGCACACTTGATATCTTCATGTCATAGGATCTGATAAGAAGTAGATGTCTGTGAATCAGATGCTCTGAACGTAAATGATTTCTCGTGGGCATTATGAATGGGATTCTTTGAGGATTAACCAAATCTACAAGCATGAAGCAATATCGTTTCAATCTTCTGTGCTCAGGGGAAATATTCCGGGTTGCTTTTCTGCTTTTCGGGAATTGAAATATTCCACGAGCGGGAGAAATGCTGATGATCTCTTGTAAACATACAGGTGTTTTTTGGCTTTATATTTATAAAAGAGTGACACGATGACGCTCTTTAACATATTGCCTTAAATATAGATATGATCTAACAGTCTAATATAAAGGGTGTATATAGAGACTATATTTAACATATTCACTAATGTAGATGTATAGTAAACAGCTAGAGACTAATGAATATAAATTTGATGAATTCATTTGTTGTTTTTATATCTTTCAGAACTGCGGTTATATTCTCTATTACAGTACACAACATCTGATAGTATTAACAATTCAATACACAAATGTTACACTAGTGTTTTTACTTGATTTAAGAGACTGAAATGAAAGCTTTAGTTGTTGTATTCTTTTGCGCACCGGGGCTGTTATCATACAGATATTATATTTAATGTCATACATATGCATATATGAATAATGCTGCAATGATGATAGGGTGCATGTATGTAACTAACATTCATATTAACTGTCACCTGATTATACACTTATTTATTCAATGATGATGTCATGTGTGATGATGTCACACTGCCCCCTACAGACTAAACATACACACACACACATTCCTTTTTTATTATGTTTATTTTGTTATCAAACTAAATTGACCATTTAAATGCACTTTAATGAAACGCTGTATTACAGTCTGTCTATGCTGTGATATATATTTTTATTTTCATGTAGGTCTATTTTTGGTGAATTTACTTTTGAAATTAAACCACATTATGTTTTAAAGATGAGAAATGCCTCGAAATACATGTGTGTATAAATATGTCAGATGATCAGAGATGATGTGAATATGATGATGATCTACTGTATTTCACCGTCTAAATGACATAAATCTGCATTTGTCTAGAAAAAAAAATGTTTTATCTCTTGACAAACAGCATCACTGGATGATGAATATTAAAACATAAACTAAAGCTTCACAATCCTCAGGTTTGTTTCCATGTGTGTTGGTATGACTGCTGGATGATGAGTGATATATATACTGTATATATATATATATATATACACGTTTATTTATTTTTATTTAGCCTTGTTGTGCAAGCTCTCTGGAGCTTGTGCAGAGGCAGCAGCTTTTGTCAGAGGGGAACTGGAATCCCCTGGTCGGGCCTGGGTTCTCCTGAGGTTTTTTTTCTCGATTAGAGTTTTGGGTTCCTCGCCACCATTTGCATACTGTTCTTTTGCACTATTTGCCTGGCCGGGGGGGGCTGCTTTAGAATTTTAAAGTTTTACTTAATTAATATTGCATATAGGAATTTATAGTCTGTTATATTTGACCTGTGCTTCTCTCTCCTTTATCTTAAATGTTTGCTCTCACTGTGTGTGCGTACTTGTTTGTGTACGTGTGTGCGTCCGTGTGTGTGTGTCTATGTCTATGTCTATGTGTGTTAGTACGTGTGCATATTGTGTGTGTGGAGTGTTTTGTATGTGGGTATGTCTGTCTTCTGTGTTTTCACCTTTTTCTTGTTTTTACAGGTACAACTTTAATTGTTTTGCTTATAGTCAATATGTCTCATGTACAGCTGCTTTGTAACAATGAAAATTGTAAAAAGCGCTATATAAATAAAGTTGAGTTGATATAGGCAAGGCAAGTTTATTTATATAGCACATTTCATACACAAGGGCAATTCAAAGTGCTTTACATAAAACGATTGACAAAGAGAAATAAGACGTATCTTTAAAATGCAAATGATTTAAGATCACAAATACAACTTTAGGTTTTAAGAAACAATAAAACAGTAAAAAAATGTGAGTGTGTATATAAAAAGAATAAGAACAAAAGAAAAAGAAATTAGAAACAGAAGTGCAGTTGATGTAAACCAGCACAGTGCTCGGGTTGTAAATGCACAGCTAAACAAGTGTGTTTTTAATCTGGATTTATAAGTAGCTACTGTTGGTGAACGTCTGATGTCTTTAGCGAAGCAGATTCCAGCTACGGGTGGCATAATGGCTAAACGCTGACTCGCCTTGTTTTGAGTGAACCCTTGATTTTTTGGTTCTGGTCAGAATCCTTGCAGCACCGTTCTGTATGAGCTGCAGCTGTCTGATGGTCTTTAAATATAAATATAAGTAAACTATAACACTCATAAAAGTCTTTATTGACTGGTGTGTGCTATACACCAGCAGATCATGCGAGTCCTAGTGGAGGATGAGATTTGGAAAATTAATTAAAACCCCTGAAGATTGTTGTATAAATGTGAAATCAGGTCTATAAAGAGCTCTCGTCCATGTGATGCTCTGAGAGTTTCAGATATCTCACTGCCCTGAGCTAAAAACTGCTGTGTGGTGTCTCACATTAACCTCAGTTATTTCTCCACAGCAATCACTGCCATGTTACTGTTTAACCTTCATCTAGCAGGAGACTTTATGAGCCTGAGGCGCGCGCAGTTGTGTTTATCACAGTTCTGCCTGCAGCGTTTGAAATGTGAAATGAATTTAACACACATGCAGAGTTTCATTACAGCATCTGTGACATTATTAACAGTTTAACACCTTGTGAAAATCACCTCACAATCATTATCAGTAAGATTCAGATTTCTGAAAATAAATGATTTCATTGAAATCCAAACATTTTCTCAAATGAAATATTCATACATTTGTGCTTTGACACTCAGTATTAATGTTGTTCCTCTGAGTGACCGGCAGGAGGCGCCGTTCAGCTTCAAAACTTCATGAAAGTATTAAACTCAATTCTGCTGTTTGACAGTTAAAAGCTTGTTGTGCTGTACGACATGAACACTAGAAAGTGTACATTATTTCTTACCTGTCACATGTGAACCCGTCAGCATCTTCAGGAACTCGATCTTTCTTCATCTCTGCTCTCCTTCCTCTAGGAGTTATCATGTTTCTCATAGAAATGTCATATATCCATCTATAAAAACAAACGTGTTTGAATGTAACTTGGTGTAATCCCGCTTCAGATTGCAAAGCATGAGCAGACATAACTATCGTTAGACACTTGTAAACACTGTAGACATTAAATGCATTGATGCAGGCAAGCAAAAAATTTAAAAATCACAAAAAAATAAAGAAAATACCTTTAATTAGCTTCACGTGACGTTTGATGAGAAGTAATCTTTGAGTTCACCGCCTCCAGCCGGTGTCACGTGCATTACAGAAGTGGCACGCACTGAATTCTGAAAGTTTAGTATTTACTTTAACAGTCCATCTTTCGGGAGTATGTTGTTGTATGTGTATGTTGAATTTGCTGTGTGACGTCACAGCTGGACGGACGGGTCAGACACAGAGCACGTCACCGCGGGTTGCCAAATCTCCACAGGGCACGACGCTGTCTGATCTCACACTCAATGTTTACAGATGCAGAAAAACATTGACTGAGAGGAGAGACAGCGGGAGAGAAATTGACACATACTGGATGGATTTCAATTTATGTTTGTTTATGTCTGTATTTGATGCATTCAGAATTGAGGGTTTTCATCTGTCAAGCTGTTCTTTAACATGCATCTTGTTTTTCTTTCCTAATAAAAAGAACGTAAGAGCACATGAAGTGAAAATAAAAACATGCGTGCGTTGATGCTCTAATGGTTTGTTGTTTAAAGAAACACAATGGCAGTGAATCTAGAATGCAGAATAATGAAATTGAGACATTAGATGCTTAGTTGTTTTACAACATATGAACAATCACAAATGTAATTTTATTACAAACATGTAAAAATAATAAATCACGTGTGTTGTGTTCAGGTGAGACAGAGATGTTGTCGTTCTTCTGGAGGACACGCTGGTGAAAGTCTCAGTCAAGGTGGATTCTGATGAGAAATTAATGGAGAAAACATTGAGCGCTCCTGTAATGCGTCTGAAGGTTGTTTTCTTACACGTTCATCATGTAAATCACAACAGCTTTGCACTTTTTAATACTGCTGACACAAAAAATCCATAAAGCAGAGTATTACTGGCAAACTTTCATGATGTGATGACAGATTGAGATGTCTCTAATGATATTCATAGAGCTCTCTATGACACTATGAATCAATCAGTATATTTATGTTGTAAATGTTACCTGTGTGCTTAGCAAACATCTTTCAGCTTTATTTCTCTCACGTCTGGAAGCCCTAAATGATAACATCTCTAAATTTCAAATAGTTTAATACTTTAACCAAACAAATATGTATAGTATGTGATTAAACCTCAATGTATGAGAATTGTTTTTCTTAAATTATTTGTGCATCATCATTTTTAACCCAAGTTTTTGTTTCATATCTAAAGAGCTGTCATTTTCATCGCATCTTCTGTGTGTGTGTGTGTGTGCGTGCGTGCGTGTGTGTGTGTGTGCGTGCGTGCGTGCGTGCGTGCGTGCGTGTGTGTGTGTGTGTGTGTGTGTGTGTGTGTGCGTGCGTGTGTGTGTGTGTGTGAGAGAGATCTCATGTTGCTCGCTAACACTCAAACACAAGATGAATGTGTGAGAGACACAGATGAGAGACACCGATAGACCATCACGAAACCTCTCAGAGAAACCAGAGCAACACAAAATTATCTAAACATCGTGTTACACACAACAGCAGAGAGAGAAAAATAATCATTTTAATCTCAGGTGGTATTGTTATTTTACTGTCACAACTTCATCTTGTTTATTAATGTTCTTCCAAATATTTCCTTGGTTTGTAATATTGTTGCTTGTATTGACTTTATTTGGCGTGTAAGGTAAATATTATTTTCTTTTCTTATATATTTGTTCAGTAAGAGTGAAGCAAAGAAAGACAGGAGCCCATCAGAGGTTCAGTTTGTAATGCATGTGCTGTAAATATTAGATGAGCTTTAGGTTTTAATGGCTGTTCGGAGATCAGATGTTATCCAGGACCTTTAATTCTCCTGCTATACAAACATTATAAACGATGTGTGTGAGCTCATTCATGACCTCCACTCCACAAATGGACACAGAGCATGTTCAAATATCTGATAACCTACTGCAAATCTGTCTGAAGTATACATGTATTTTTAATCAGATTTAATTCTGATCAATAATAAACACACATTCATGTCTGTAACCTCACATCATCATATAAATATCAAATTCATACATTTCTAGTTCTAGACAGATTTCAACAAATCTCAGACAGATCTGAAGCAGAACAGAAGTGTACGATAGTTAGCAGAGACCTTTTCTATTCTCAGACTGAATCTGAGGTAACATCAAGCTGAATGAATTTCAAGGTCTCATTAAAATGCATCTCATTTCAGACTCTCTGACGGCCATTAATCAAATATTACACTCCATCCACATCCATCTATAATGAAGAGTCTGGAATAAATGATCGCAGTCCAGCAGTTCACATCAACCACATTGTGCCTTAAAAATCATTCACAGTCAAATCAGACTATAAAATGTATTTTATTTCAGGTTTAGGACTAAAGACAAAATAAAGACACAGTTAGGATAAGTGTGTGTGTGCTCAGTGTAATATCATCACATCAAACCTGTGACAGACAGACAGACGCTTGACTGACAGCTCATGGGTTTGTGATGTAAGTGCATCTTCTTGAAAGTCTAGAAGTTTAAAGGAAGAGCGAGAGTGCAGATCATGGTTTTAACGTCACTTGAGAGAGAAATTTAGAGAAGAGTGAGACGGTGAAATCTGACTCTGTGTTCAGACAGAGAGAGAGAGAGAGAGAGCGAGAGAGAGAGAGACAGAGAGAGAGAGAGAGAGAGAGAGAGAGAGAGAGAGAGAGAGAGAGAGAGAGAGAGAGAGAGAGAGAGA